>NW_015113782.1:144700-186853 GCF_001443285.1 Poecilia latipinna
TTTTTTTTTTTTTTTTTTTTTTTTTTTTTTTTTTTTTTTTTGGTGTTTTTTTTTTTTTTTTTTTTTTTTTTAGAAGTTTATCCTGTTGGAATATGTCTCGCAGTCTGACACTCATATTCCCATCATTTCCTCCTTTAAAGGAAAGAGAAAAAAGAAACCGGTAAAAGGGAAGAAGCCGCCGAAAAGCAGAAAGTCTTAGGGGGGGATCCGAGACGGAGTGATACGGGAGAGGAGAAAGGGGAGCTTCTTACCTGCGAGTCCGACATTCCCCATCACCCTGCAAGTATTTATGAGGAGGATAAACAAACAAACGTCCCGGGAAAAACAAGCGCTCCGCATGCTGACAGGCGATGTGAGGATCCAGCGGGGCTTTTGACGGGTTTCAGACCTGGACTGGCCGCTGGTGTGTGTGCGACTGTGGAAGTTTGCACGTGCATGCGTGTGTATGGATGTGGTGTGAATACGTGTGCAAGCGCGCGCGCGCGTGAATGTGTGTGTGTCTGTGATAGAGGAGGAGGACCGTTTTTTTTCCGTTTTCTTTTTTTTTTTTTTAAAGTGGACTGGCAGCATATGGGGGTGGGAGCGAGGTGGGGATAGGGTCGGAGGGGAGAGAGAGAGAGAGAGAGAGAATGAAGCTCTTTGATTGGTTTGTTCGTGCCGGTAGGAGAGAGAGGATGGAGCGCAGAGTCATTACAAGGAGGTGGGGGATGTAAAAAAAAATGGATATAATAAAGTCAAATCTAAAACATGTATAAGTAAAATTATTAATTATTATTATGAATTATTATTACTTGTAGAATCACCTTTCGCTACAAATACAACTGCAAGTCTTTCAGAGTGACACTGTAACTTTTTCCCCATCAACCCAGAAAACAGCACCCACCCCGTGAAACGGTGGTGGCAGCATTATGCTGCGTACACAACAAAAATCTCTAAGTGTATAAATTAATTGAGTTCAAGTTTGATAGTTTTTAACATTTCTAATTTTGAGCTAAAAATGATCAAATGTGGCCAATTGAAAAAAACAACAAAAGGTAAAGTTGCCTTAAAGGACCCCACTTTTCAAATAATCAACAAGCCGTAGTGTACAGGTATATCTATATATTTATATGCAGTAGAAAATATTGTCAAGTTCCAACTTGCTTTGTTGTAAATTGTTGTGACGTCTCCCAAGAACCTGCCACCCTGGGCAGAGAGCCACATTGCCAACGACAAAAATAAATATTTTTCTAAAATGTGCCTATGTGCTGCCATTTTTTTCTTTTACAAAAGATATAAGGCTTGTGTCAGAACTTATTTCAGGTCTTAGCTACTCTCTGGATGTTTTTATTAAATTGTATTTTTCATTCTTTAAAAAAACGCGTCATGTCCAGAGAAGAACCAGGATGTCTGCAAGGCAGTTAGCAGGCAATAACAGCTCAGGCATCAGAGGCTCAATAAAACCCAGAGCAGAACATTCTGACTCTGAACATTTTCCTAAAACAACAGTGGGACGTTATTTACCATTTCCTCCTAGTTATGAACCTTTTAAAAAAAATATCAAAGGTTTAACGGGGTTTGAAGAAATCTTTCCACACTGACAACAATTCTCAGTGTCAGGTATGCACACAGCGGGCTGCTGCGTCGTCTTTTTCCCAAAATCTCATTTAGCCGCGTACAAAAAGCCAAAAGAAATAAGGAAAAGGCTTGAATTTATGAGTTATAGGAAATACTGGTTTTTCGCTTCTGATTATGATTGATCAAGACTCAGACTCCAGATTTGGAAGGTATTTCTGTGACTCTACCTCTGCATCCCAGCAGGATTTCTTTCTCCTCCATGGTTCTGCTTTTTTCCTGTTTCAATGGTAAATTCAAAGTGTTTCTTGATCAAAACTTCCTTCCTAGTGTGATTCTTCAATACAGCCCAAAATGTACTGGAAGTCAGCTGTCACTCCTAAAAGCATCTTTAAAGTGATCTTATACAGGAGAAACATGCATGATGAAATGCTCCACACATAAGTTTACAACCTCAAGGTTTACATAAAAATCTGGGTTTGAAGCAGAAACCTTTATTTAAACGCCCACTCCTCCTGAAAACATGACATGTTTAGTCTTTTTTTTTGTCTCTGTCATGGCTGTTCCTGACGAACCGCTGACCTCACTAACAAAGGTTAGAGAACTGCTGGTCAACTTTGTGAAACTTGGCGCCCCCTGCTGGAAAGAAGTAGAACGGCGCTGTCATTTTGTTTAGTTTCTGTTTTTAAACAAACCCATGAAGTAAATTATAAAAGCCCATATATTATCACTAAGTGAACCACATTATATGGAGTAATTGCACACAGCTGGATGGCTGAAAGAATTTATTTCTATTACTTATAATCATTTTCACTTGCATCAAGTAAAACCATGACATTTACAATTAGGATGTTATATCAGACCAATAATAATAAAAAAATTAAAGCAGAAGTGTGTGGTTAATGAAGATTATTTTTTCATACCTGCTTAATTTTCAAAAGATACTCAATGTGATGAGACTTATCAGGTTATATATGTTGTAAATTGCTGAATATTACTGTAGATTCATGAAGTCAATATTGTACATCAATTTCCTTACAGGTGTATTTAGCAGAATTTTATCAGGGGAAAATAGAAATCAAAGAAACCGTTTAAAGATTTAAAGTTAAAATATTAATCGGAAAGTATTAGTACTTGTCCAAAGCTGGAAATGACAGTCAATAATGATAAAAGCCGAGGTCCAAAAAGGTTTCTGGCTCCTAAATTACAGGGGCCTGGTGGGACATACACAAACTGAAACAGAAGTAAAAGGACACGAGATTTTAAATTTGTCTTTTGTCTGAATCTCCCCACTGCTTCCTCCCTGACCTGTCTGCTGTGTTCCCTAGTCTCCATGATGCCATTTGTTTATTTATATTCTCTATCAAACCTCTGAAACCAGTTTCAGAGCAACAAGATTTATGCTGAGAATAAATTACACTCAGCTGAACTCTGTTTACTCATTAGGTGACCTCTGAAGGCGATTGGTTGCAGTTTATTTGAGGTTATCAGACTAAGATGGGGCTTCATACAAATGCAAAACCCTACTTTTCAGGATTTTATTTGTAGAAATAAACCATTATTATTATGCTGCAGAAGGAATTAACAGCAGGATACAAACACAAATTAATTCAGTCTGACCTGGGATGTCACCTATACTTTACTCTGCCAGGCTTCGGTAATGAAGTTTAACGTGTCTATGGTGTGTCTGGTTGTTTTTGATGTGTTGCACGAGGCTCGAGTAAAAACACGACAGTTTCATGGTTGTCGCCCCCCCGCATCCCAACACTGAATGGTTCATTCATTTTTAGGCCACCTGAAATGAAAAAAGAGGGCATCCTTTTCCTGAACACTGGAAATGAATATGATTCGAATCAACAATGAGAAAGAAAACACTGCCATCTTCTGGATTGTATTTGGAAATGCATTCCGGGCCCTGCCCAATCAATGAGAGGTTTCAAAGTGATGCGTTCAAAAATATAGGAAACTTGGTCATTTCTGACTTGTTAACCCTTTGTATGCCTTTTGACATCAACGCAATGATACCACTTATTAATTTCGTTATAGTTTATTCTTTTTGGTGTTCATTCATTCTAGGCCTCTTGTATCTCTTACCCCGTTTTCAAGTGAGGAACAAATAGGTCAAAGATCCAGTATTTCAAAATTATGGGCACTAAAAAAAAGCCTGTTCTAGCAAACCATCGGAGGGTAAAGATGTTTTTTTTTCTTCATCATAATTTTCACGTTTTGCCATACATACCTAAAAGAAAATTATGAAATTCTCTACTATTAGTAGAGACAATTGAGTGTGGATTTACGACAGCTTTTAATTTAGAAACATGGGACGCAGATTGATAATACCTGGACTTACATGTTCTAAATTTAGTAAGAGGGAAAATACCGCAAGGATCACATTAAAACAAAAATAGACAATGTATTGTCAGACATTGTGTACTTTAGAAACTACAAAAACTACTGCCAAAAACGATTTAAAACAGCATCACACGTTTATTACAGTTGCAACAATAAAATCAGACGACAGTGACAAACTAAAAAAAAATAATAGTAAAAAAGAAAAGACTGTGAAATAAGTTAACGCTACAGAAGATGTAAATCAATTTCATTTGTAAAAGTTTGCGGACTTAAAAACGTCGGAGTTCAAGCGTGTCTACTCTACAGTACGAAGTGTATTTGAACTCAGCACGATATCTCAGCAACTGTCATGGCGTCTCCCTTGAAGGGGGCTTGGAACCAGAGACAGTAGCCTCTGTCAGCTCTTACTTTTCGCTCTCCTACTGTGAAGTAAAGCCTTTCTGAGGAGGTTTATTGGAGCCGCTGGTTACCATGGGGACCGTCCATGCGAAGGTAAACCGCTGTAGCTCTGTGAGTGAGAGTGGACGTACGTATAGTGACTTGACCTCCCTGCTCTGCTGTGGCCAGAGGGCTGAAGGCTGCACCGTGGCACCACACGTTTAGCTAAACTATCGATTTTAAGAAAACCAACGAGGATGTCGACTTATGCCGCTTAATCTGTCCGAAGGTTTAAAGCCGCGTTCATTGCTGCATCGTGTATATAGTGATGCTTTCACGGACTGTAAGACATTAAAAATGCACAGCCCTTTCCGTCCTTCTTATAGCTATTGTTTTTATCTACTGAGAAAAACAATCACGGTCTCATTGCTAAAGAAGCAAACTAAATTTAAAATTCATTGTCTTATTTTATCGTAAAATATCTAATATATCAGAGTTAACATAGCTTATTTTTACTCACCTGAACGTCTCATATTGCCACAGTGTATTCTTTAACCTTCAGTGATCACTGGACATTAAACGCTCCTCTCGGCGCCCCGCCCAATTCTGTCTTCTTTATCTGAGCATTATAGATCAATTAATTTAAAAAAACTCAGTATCATTTTGAAATAAAATACAAAGCACTCATCAAAGAGTGGAGACTTTCTGTAGGTATATATGGATTAACAGACCTACACTCAGCCAATAAAAACCCAAAATGAGCCATTGCAAATTTCTTATGTTGTGTCTCAACACAAGAAATTTGACAGTTGTAACTTGTTTCCACAATTATCGCTGCTCTTTGCCCTGCTTCTTACAACATTTTTCCTTTCATTAAACTTTCCATTAAACCCTATGAACAACTAGTTCCTTAGCAATGGCCTTTTGTGGATCATGACTGTTTAACATCAGTCAGTCGGCCATGTTACCTGTGTTTGTAAGCCATAATTATCTAAATTAGACATAAAATAACTTTGTGTTAAATGGATCTGTTTAAAGCATGTCTTTTAAATTACTATTACCATCTCAATCATCTTCTAATTCATTGAGATCAGCCGATGTACACGCCCATACAGTTAAAACCCAGCCCTGACACTAGCCACCAGACTCCACTGTGCAGAACTAGTCCACTAGTCATTTCTACAGAAAACATACTGATCTGTGTTTTAAGTCGCTCGGTCTCGGTGCAGAGTCTGGATCCGCTCCCGATGCATGGCCGCGATTTGGGCGTCAACCCCGATGACCTGATGGAGCCTCCAGAGCAGGAGCAGGAGTCCAAGCAGGAAGTCCTGGAAAACAAAGATGTGAGTAGTGGTGTGTAGTTCTACTTTATGTAAAATGTGTTGAATCGTAGTTCCAACAGCGGTTCATTTGCTTCAGTTAGGTTTTCATTTAAATTGAATTACTGTTCTATAGCTGGAAATCATTCAACAATTCACCTGGGAAATAGTTTTTCCAACTTTCAGAGTGGCCAGTGTTTTCCCACTGTTGGAATTCTCCAGACGCTGACTTTTTAAAATTTATTTTTCATACCATGGCTTTACTGCTGGAGACACCTTCTTTAGTCATGTGATTAATTCAAACATGACAAAGTTGTTTGGGTGACAAGACACAAAATATGTGAAATAGTGAATGAGATCAATAGACTACATTTTTAATCCTAAGGGAAATTCAATGTTCTCATAACTCCTAACATCCAAATCTCTTCAAAGAGTCGTTGTGGACGGTGATGCTGTGGGCAGGAACGATCTCCAGTACCAGTCAGTCTTGCAACAAATCTGAAGAAGCCTCTGACTCAAGACTGCTGCTGTGTGACAGTTTCATGACTGTTATGACATGCTAACATGATAAATTTTTTAAAAATCTCTACTGGCAGTATGGTTAGGAAGCCTGATGGAGAGATGTAAGGGTCTGGGATTTGATCCTTGCCCGATATGTAGCATATAGGTGTGTTTCATCAGTGTTGGACATTTTTTGCCAATATTGAGCTAGTAGTAACATTTAAAAGTACCATCATTTTTTGTTAAAGGGATATGTTATCATCCCTTTAACTGTCAACTCTTTAAAAGCAAACCTGGATGGAAAATTCCCACTGCCTCTCCAGAGTAGACTGGGATTATCTCAACATAGAATAGGAAAATTAAGCAAGTATCCTTTAAGCAACATGAACATCAGAACATTGATTCAGACTGTTATTCAGTTTATTCTTAAAGAATTCAGATTCTGTTGAAAATGTAACGGCACTCAAGCCAAAATACTTTGTTTCTGAATTGTGCCTCTATGTTGTGATTGCATCTGTTAGAATATCCGGTAAAAGGATCCGGAGTACAAGATAAACCACTTTTTAGACCATCTCAGCTCTGTGGCTACTTCTCTGAAAGTGTCTACAGATCTTGTATGTTGCAGTCAGAAAACATGTCTGTTGGACATGTTGTCATGCATAAATCCTGTTTGGTCACACAGGTGGTCGTCCAGCACGTCAACATCCAGGGGCTGGGGAGAACCAAGGAGGATCTGCTTGGCTACGAGATCTCCGATGTATTCCATGCCAAGAACCTCATTGACGTATGCATTAGTTGTCTGACTGTGCTGCATATTAAGGTATTCTAACACCAATGTGATGTGTGTGGCGTTCCATAAGTGTGCCGGTCTTTTTCAGGTGATGAAGAGAGCTCACGTTGCCAGACTGAGGCTTCTCCGTCTCGGAGTGTTCAAAGAGGTGGAGGTTCTCATCGACACGTCAGAGGGTAACTGTTCATACTTAAAGGCGCACGCTGGTCCGCTATGACCACACAGCTTAGCTGAATCATCTTTGCGATTGGCTCTCCCTCAGGTAAAGACGCTCTGCCCAACGGCTTGGACATCACCTTTGAAGTGACGGAGATCAAGAGGCTGACAGGGAGCTACAACACTATGGTTGGCAACAACGAAGGAAGCATGGTGAGACACACCACTTACTTCACACAGCTGTTGAGGTACATACAGGCAGCGTGAATGTGATGTGGCTGCAATGTAACTCACCACCATCAGTGTGTGAATGGACGGGTGACTGAAGCGATTTGGGGTCCTTTGGACTGGAAAAAGTGTTATGCAAGTACAGGTCATGTATCATCTACCGTCTCCTTCAGGTTCTGGGGCTGAAGCTGCCCAACGTATTCGGCCGAGCTGAGAAAGTCACCTTCCAGTTCTCCTACGGGACAAAGGAGACTTCCTACGGCCTGTCGTTCTTCAAACCGCAACCTGGATACTTTGAACGCAAGTACGTGGCATCATTGTTCTCCTTTAGGTTCCATTAGGCATTTATATCTATTGGGTTCCTGGATGTTATGTGGTTTTAAAAGTTGATACTCCCTTTACTATGGTCCTTTATTTCAGCTTCACCCTGAACTTATATAAAGTCACGGGTCAGTTTCCATGGAGCTCCTTAAAAGAGACTGACAGAGGCCTGTCTGCAGAATTAAATGTAAGAAGTTTTTTGGGAGTTTTTAAGTCTGAACCCCGTAGATTTAAGCTCTGATGTGCCCGTTTGCCTCGTCTTTGCAGTTTCCTCTCGGTGTGACCAGCCACACATTGAAGTGGGAGGGAGTGTGGAGGGAGCTGGGCTGCCTGGCACGCAGCGCCTCCTTCGCAGTGCGAGAGGAAAGCGGCCACTCGCTGAAATCTGCCCTTTCGGTAACGCCAGAAAACTCAGTTTCTTTTAACCAATAATGTATAAAAGTGAAGGGAAATCTTAAGTTTTAAGCAGTTTTCTGTTCAGTTAAATCTCTGTCGGTTTCATTGCAGCACTCTATGTCCATCGACTCGAGGAATTCTGCTATCTTTCCAAACAGAGGTGCCTTACTTCGCATCAACCAGGTCTGTATGTAAAAAGTATGTTGCCATGTATGTTGGTATATTAAAAATCATATGTTATTTGGTTGTAAACATGAGTAAGAAGAGATTTTGAGAAACATCACATGTCTTTTAAGTGAGTAATATTTATTGCCTTTGATGCACTCCTGTTTTGAACAGTGAATGTATATTGGGATCAGGGGTGTATTCTGTCAGAATACACAACGTCTGCTTTGATTAGACAGCAGTTTTCTGAGTTCTTTTCTCGTGATCAAGTAATTGTAAGCTGAACTGATTAAAAAGTAGATTAGGCTGTAAGTTTTAGTTTCCAGCATCTGACATGTGGAGGTGAGTGAGTCTTTATTACTTCAGATAGCATAGCACAACTAAATAATATTATTTGGTCACAGTATTAAAGTTACATTTGCATTAATCCTGTATTAGTTAGGCACATGGTGTGCATTGCTTATGCTGCAGCATTTGTTTTACATTTCCAAACTGTTTGTGGCAGCTAACTTTATCTAGTTATTTATGCTACAGTGTCACACTCATAGATGGGCAACAGAGCAAGATTTTCCCATGGTATTGTGTCTTCCTACGCCATTGAAACTAAAATGAGCTGATTGGTAGCCTACCTTATATAACTTTAAAACCTAAAGAACAAAAAAGGAGAAAATGTTAGCTTCAGTGTGGATTCTGAAGCTAACAGATTCCCAGAATGGAAGCATTCTGTTATGTGTTCCTCTAAATGTTCAGGAGGTTTAAGAGAAAAGAAAAGCAGGACTTTAAGTTAATTAATTTGCTGATAATTGGTCAGTTTTAGCGTACATCATCAAATCATGGCGTATTTCCTTCCTTTTCCATTTTCACACCTTTAAGCTAGTTTCCCTTCCAGTTTCTATTCAGATTTTTCTTAGCAGCTAGCTTACACCTGCTTTTCATTTAAGCTTTGCCTTCTGAAAAATGGGACTTTTTCAGCTCATAGATGGATTTGCGTTCTAGCAAAGGGAATTCTTGGAACGGTTGGTTTTAATTTGTGAAATGGAACCGCTCATAAAATCCAGGAAGTCAAGCTAGCTATGTTTTTGTTAGCTTTAATCTTTAAATCTTTGCACCAAATGAGGTTTCTTTGTTATCTAAGAAGTATGAAATATATTTTTAACTAAAAACCAGAGGGAAAGCCACTGTTACTTTTAGAGTTTCTTAAAAAGTAGATGGAAAATACTCCCTGTATTAAAAATACAGGGAGTATTTTTGGTTTGTATTGCTAACATGACCAGCATGGTTCTAATTCTCTGTCTGTTGGTGTTTTTGTCCGGCAGGAACTGGCTGGATACACCGGGGGAGACGCCAGCTTTTTGAAAGAGGATTTTGAGCTTCAGCTAAACCGAAAGCTTTTCTGGGATTCTGTACGAAGGAAATTACTAATTTTTCAAGTTTACATCATAACTCTGACTTATTGGTGTCATTTGATCTTTTGCTTTGTCAAGCTAACCACAAGAGGGCAGCGAAGCTTTGTTCTTTATTCCTGAATGTGTTTTTCAGCAGAATTAAACAATAACTACATTTTGTGTCCTGTCAGGTTTTGTCTGCCTCTCTATGGGGGGGTATGCTTTATCCCCTCAGAGGACAGCCGTCCTGCATCGCTGACAGGTATACCAGTTGTTAAAATCTAATCAAGCCAAGATTTGACGACAGTCTGAATTATTTTTGTTTTCAGATTATTCAGTTAGTAGTCAGACTTTTTTGTTTTGCTTGCTGAATATATGCAGCTGTTCAAACTGACATGTTTTATGAAAACATTGTGGCCTGCCGGCTTTTGTTCAGGTTCTACCTTGGAGGTCCCACCAGTGTCCGGGGCTTTGGGATGTACAGCATCGGGCCACAGAGTGAAGGTAAACCGAAGCCTGACATGACTGCTTAGGTTTAAGCAGAATGCTGATGTGTTGCGTTTGTGTGCTTTGGGTTTCAGGTGACTATCTGGGCGGTGAGGCGTACTGGGCAGGCGGTGTGCACCTCTACACACCTCTACCATTCAGGCCTGGCAAGGGAGGCTTCGGCGACCTTTTTAGAACGCACTTTTTTCTCAACGCAGGCAACTTGTGCAACCTTAACTACGGTGGGTGGAAAGATGACGGACTCATCTTCTGCTTTGCTCAGATAATGAAGTTGTTCCAAGTCTTTTGTGTCCGTTTCTTATCGCTCATGTTTGCTGGGCTTCTAATCTCAACATTGAGATCCATCTGACTAGAGAGAGACTCACTTTGCCATTGTTACCCTGAAACCTTTTATTCACATTTTGTCTCCGTCTGTTACTGATATATTAGGCTATTGATCAACACACAGTATCACAGTGTAAAAAGTTAGCAGCTTTGTCGATATATTTAAGTTCCAGCAGAGCTGTCACTTCACCATCGATCAGCCACGTCTGAGTTAGGAACAGTCATCTGAAGACTAGTGAAGACACCAATAGTCACCTCACTGTTGCCAACTTAGCAACTTTGTTGCCATATTTGACGACTTTTCAGCCAAAAAAAAATTGGAATCGATCAAAATCGGAATTGGTAATCAGCCAGAAACCTGATTGGTGCACCGCTAGAGCAGAGTATGAATTATTTTTCTCCCACTTCACAATTCTGAACCTTAGTGCAAGGCGGTGAGGCTGGTCTCTACATGGGTGAGGAAGGTTTGCCTGTGCTGTGCGGTGACATGGTCTCTGTGTCCCGTGCAGGCGAAGGCCCCCAGGCTCACCTCCAGAGGCTGGCCGAGTGCATCCGCTGGTCGTACGGGGCCGGCATCGTGCTGCGACTCGGGAACATCGCCCGGCTGGAGCTGAACTACTGCGTACCCATGGGAGTTCAGAGTGGAGACAGGTGGGACAATGACCCAAGCAGCAGCTGCTCCTCTTGTCCTGTTTCTGCTGAAATATCACAGAACATTTTTCCTCTGTCTCTCCTAGGATATGTGACGGCGTCCAGTTTGGAGCAGGAATTCGCTTCCTGTGATTTCTCGTTGCATCCCCCCCTCACCTCCCTCACCCCTGACCCCCAGACCCCTGCCTGTCTTGCAGAGTTTGATGTGAATAGAGAGAGCGTCTTTGTCAGGTTGCACCTATAACTTGTTTGGGAGTGTAAAAACAGTAGCATGGGCTCACGCTACGGAAAAATAAGCCACGCCCCCCTCTGTGCCATGGTTTCCTGTGTTCACAAGCGGCTGCTGAAAACTACCAGCCACCATGCAGCGTCAACTCAGCTGAGTTAAAAGTAAAACTGGGGGACATGAATCATGTTGTGTTTTGCTCGGTAATCTGCACCTCTGGTATTTTGTGTTCCGTGTGGTGAAAAGTAAAAGTTTCTGGCAAATATTAAATAGATTGTTGGCAGGTTGCCTCGTTGGTTTCTTACTCAGGACTACAGTTTGTTCCTGACGCTGAACATCAGGATCCTCCGTCTGGTTCATTCATCCTGCTGACCAGCTGCAGAAGAACCTGGAGAAAATCAGTTCTGATTTCTTCACAACAACAATGTAGGTCAGACACTGCAGATGAGAGGTGGAATGTCACCATAGCAACATCCACCAGCGGTGTTTTTACCCTCACTTCTCTTATTCATGTTAAAATGTTCACTAATAAATCCTAGCTGCTCCCTTGAATTATTTCTGCTGTCTTCAGTTTACTGGTAGAAGAGTCTGAATGCAGGGTGAACATCTGGATATACAACAACCTGATCTTCTCTGTTAGTTAACCAGAACCACAGAGGCACTGATGCAAACAATTTGAACAGATACCCAATATTCCAATTGCTACATTTTTTTTCCATCTTTATTTATGGATTTTGTCATCCAGGCTCAACAGATATAAGTGGTATTAAAAAAACAATACAGGTCAGCTCAATTCAAGCCATTGATTTAAAAACGGCTTATAACTAATATTTATCTCAAGGTCTGAACCGAACAGAAATGGGACAAAACGCAGGACAAAAAAAAATGATCCTTTTCATTTACTGTGGTGTAATTGTCTGCAAGGTATTAAAGTAGTTGATTAAAGGTTGCCATGTCTGAAAAAACTTGTCAACCTTCCCTCGGAGCCTGAAATAGTTTTTTTTTCCAGTTTTAAAAGAGGCTTGACTTACTTCAACCAGAGTGAGGAGCTTTCCAAGACGGTCAAATTCTGTTGTAAAGGCAATAACATCCATCCACTGAGGTTTATGGTGAAAAATAACCAATATCTACTGATATTTTATAAACACCTGACATTGCTTCTCTACTACCTTTGAAGGGGCAGTATGATTTATTTTCCAGGTGCAGAGTACCTTTTAATAACAACTATTTCGCCTTCACTTGTTATAAACATGCTTTGTATCTTAAAATAAATTTGACACTTTAAACTCCTTGAAATTTTTCCTCTGTCTCTTTAAGAAACTCCTGCTTTTTCTGAAGCTCCGCCTCCAGGAAGTCATTACAACGTGGTTCCTCTATTAACCCTTTAACAACGTTTTACCAGCGTTTCACTGAGAAATGGCTCCTATAATGAGCTCAGGAGATGTGCAGCTCCACCAGGTGTTCCAGCTGTTTGCTAATTGCAACTGGCTAGTCTGAAGGGTCTGAGCAGGGAGGGCTGCTCTGTCAGGCAGACGTTTCTACTGACATTCTTTTCTCTATCCGTGTTTTAAAAATGACCTTAACCTCAAACTAATTGGATGGAAAGTTACTCTGATGAGCCAATTTCAAGTCTTGGCACATATTCTGATTTGGGTTTAATTCTGGGCTTTGACTGGGCCATTCTATCACATGATTATGTGTTGACCCAATCGCTTCCATTTTTGCTCTGCCAGTTCCAGCGTCCATCTTTCCATCAAATCTGATCAGCTTTCCAAGTGCCAGCTTTATAGACACATCCCCAAATCAAAGGTTTAAAGCCTCCATGTTCCACTAAAAAAAGGAGGGGAACATTATATTTAGTGAGGCACTGTTAGATCTGGAGCCGCTCTGTAATTAGTTGAGGCTCCACTGTAGAAACTTTACAAATGTTTTTATCATTTCATTTGCCAAGAAGTTCAATCAGTAATGCAAATCAATAACTGATAAGTTCTGCAGGCCAGAGCTTATTTAATTTCTCCTTCAGTAGAAAAAGTGAGTGATTATGTAGACGGGGTTCTGTTTCGCTGCCAGGTGTCAGCTGATCGCCCAAACCTTTGCTCCTCAGGAACCTGTGCAGGGCAGTTGAGTTCAGACGGTGCCAGATGTGTTTTTGTTCCGTTTGTTCTGTGTGGGAGTTCTGGCAGGTGAACGGTCCAAAAGCCTGAGAGCTCGGTCTGTACGGTACAAAACGGAAAGGGCAAACGCTGAGCGCTCCATTACAAACTTCTTCTGTTTTTACTTTTTTTTTTTTTTTTTTGTCTCGGATCATAAAACAAAATGTTAACTTCAAGGATAACCTGAGTAAATACAAGCAGCAGTTTTCAAATGAGGTTGTTTATTAACCCTTTCATGCATGAATTATAATCCTTTGTGTCAGGATTTTTTTCCATTTTTTATTTGGCATGAAAAAAGGTAGGAAAAAAATTTAATTTATTTATGTTTTTCAGGTGATCAATTGTAATTTTATCCAAATACAAAGTTGTTGTCAGTATTGTTCTTTAGGGGTTATCTGATGTAAAAAAAAATGTTACCTGCAAGAGTCGTCTAAAGTAGAAGGAGGAACCGGGTCGGTTGGCATACTTTTTTGTTTGTTGGCCATATTGGATTTATCACAAATTATTTCTTGCATTTGCAGCTGATGGCCAGTAGTTGATAGTGTACTTTATGATGCATTAGTGTCCACTTTAGTGGTCTGTGTGCATTTATAACATAAAAATCCACAAGAAGCACAAGAAAATGGCTTTTAGATAGCTGTCCACTGTAGTGACCACTGGGGAAGTGCAGAATCACACATTCAAATACTTGATTCATCTCTAAGGAGTATTAAATGTAATAACTCATATTATATTGTCATTGTGGATGGCAATGCTGTGAGCAGAAAGTCGATTTTTCAACAAATCTGAAGAAGCCTCTGACTGAACACTGTAGTTGTGTGGCTGTCTATGACCATCATGACATGCTAACAGCTCAATTTCCAGGCAGCAGAGAAATGATATTCCACAGTGAGATATTCCTGGATTGAATTGTTGAATCCATCAATTGTTGGAATCAACAATTTAAAGAGGAGTTTTGCCACTCCTCCTTAAATCTGTGGCCCAATTCTGTACATCCCATAGTAAAAAAATCCAGGCAGAGCAACAGTGGAGTCAGAGATGGTCTGAACTTCCTCCTTCTTCCTGCTCTGCATCCATGAAGCCTTTCCAACTCCTCTGCCATTTGGGGTCACAGTTCACATATTATTTGAGCTTTTGTGATCCAAATCAGCTTGTTGTAAAAAAACAACTAAACTTTTTGCCATGCCATCATTTCAACTGTCCAAATGTAAAAATGTCAGAGTGGAAATCCTCCCTTTGGACAGCATGCGAAACCAGAGGGAATAACTGCCTCAACCAAAAACATGATAAACCAAACGTTCACTTTTGATAAACCAAGTGGTTTAAAACAAACAGCATTTCAGGAAAGGAACATCCAGTCAAACATGGTGGTGGCGATGTGATGCTACGGGCTTTGTTTCTGTTCTATCAAATTGATTCTAATCTCTAGCAGAAAATCCAGACGAAGACTGTCTGCTTTCTGAGTGGCCTAGTTAAAGCTCGGATTTAATCTGACTGCTGTATTTACTCAGATAAAGAGCTGAGCAGCATGACTCCCACTGGAGAGGAGCATCCCTGGTATTGAACGCGCAGCGTGATCGCGCACGTACAGTACGTGCCGTGTCGTGTCGTGTCGCCCCGTGGCCGTGGCGGGTATAAACCGGCTGCGTCAAGCCCACACCGCGACAACAGACAGTAACTGCCTCCAACCAGCCCGCTCTGCGCTCGCATCACACACTGGCACCGCGCGCGCACGGTGGCGCACACACACACACACACACACACACACACACACACACATAAAGAGGTGGCGGCGGCGCTCAGAGCTCCAGAGCGGGCTGGAACGGATCCCTCATATTCCCTTCATACTTCCATCTATTTTTATATGCACTAACTCCGCCATCATGCTGTGGACAGCGACTCAAGTCTTAAGGAAATTCTCCACCTCCTCCGTGAGTAACACCGAGCTTCCAGCTCGGATCCCGGCTGACTGTCACACTGGTGCATCTGGTGATGTGAGCAGCCCAGTTAGAGCTGCGGGATTACGGTTCTGCAGCGTGACAGTTTGCCACGTTGTTTCCTTACATTTCACGTCGGCGATCTTAAACTGTGCAAGACGGAGGGAGTTGGATGAAACGCGCTCCGCAGTGTAACACACGATTAACGGCTTAGTAACGCACCTGCAGGCAGGGCTGGAGGTTCTCTGTCGCCTCTGCTGCAGCCTCACTGTTGGTACTTTAACCAGTTTGTCAGAAGCCACTCTGTTGCTACTGTACGTAGTTGCTTTGAATGCATCATGAAGCGGTGCAGAAACGCCATGTAGCAGCAGAGCGCGTTTGACACGTCCATGTATGAAAGGGAGCTTGGGAAACCTGACACTGTCCTCATATGTGCAGCTCCTGTCAGACGGATGGGGCCCCAGACGCGCACTTGAACTCTCTGGACTCCTTCAGCCACAGAGCCGATCTGAGAGCGTCATCAGTGTGATTTGATTTGATTGAATATTCCTGAATTAAGGGGATAATTTCCAGGGTTTTTTTTACTAATTACTAAGTTCACCCAGAGGGAAAAGTCTGCTTGTAAAAATCGGTTCCCTTGCAAGGTGATACCTGCTGCAGAACATAAAAACACAGGCACTTGCAAGATCGTAAACTTTACACAGATGTGTTGATAGTTCCCGCAAGTTTGTAAACGTTACTTTTTTTACTCTTACATTCCAGATGCATGATATTGAATTTTTGGTCAGTATTCGATAATGCCGATATACTAAAACTCATTTGGCTGATAACCGATACCATTATCGTAATTATTTTCTTATACCTACTGACTGAAACTATATGGCTTTAAAATAGGGCATTATCTTTGTCAGTTTGTGAATGTGGAAACTATACACACATCTTTGAAAACTTTACACAGGTGCATAGTGTGTCCTTAGTTGTATAAAGTTTCAGGGACCATATCTTGTAAAGTTGATGTTGGTGAAAAGTACTCAGATTTGTAAACTGTGTGTAGGCGTGCAAATTGTTTGCAGAAATCTGTAGGTTTACACACACATGGACTGTAACCACATATAAACTTTAGACAGATGTGCTGATAGTTCCCACAAGTTTGTAAAGTACAAATAGTATGTTTGGAAATTAAGTACGTGTGTAAACTTTACTAAATAGGTGTGGGGACAGTTCCCACATATTCGTCAACTCTGTAATGTTTACATTCTTGTAAACATTACACTTTATGGAGTACTTTGTAAACTTTATGTTTATATAGGCAGTACGCACATCTCTGTAAAGTTGATATCAGTGGAAAGTGTTCACATATTAGTTAACTTTACATATGTGTGGACAGTATCCATATATTTGTGCATTTTAAACAGACGTGTGAACCATACACACACGTGTTGTAAACCTGAAATGTGTGTGGAGTTGGCCCACATTCATGTTCCCACAAACTTGTAGAAATGTTTGTGACTTTTCAAGCGACTATGATTTTAATAAAACATGAGGATAATTCGACCAATTGTTCCTTATATGAGACTGCTAAAGGGTGTGCATGAATTAGGAACTGTTCCCACTTAGTCGGGACATACCCACCCAGGTTTAAAAACTAATAAGCAATGAGCAAGAAGTACTGTGTAAGAGTGTAAACACTACATGTAAATGTTGAGAGTGTAAGAAAAGGTCTTTTAAACCATTGGAGGTTCACTAAATCTAACAGACTGTGTTGTTCTCTTTCTAGCATTACTACCAGAATAAGCTAAAACTGGCCATTATTGGTCAGAGTCTGTTTGGTCAAGAGGTGTACAGTAACCTGAGGAAGCAGGGTCACAAGGTTGTGGGTGTGTTCACAGTTCCTGACAAAGATGGCAAGGCCGACCCCCTGGGTAAGTTAACCATTTAACTGCTGCTCTTTTTCTGTGTCGTCACTTTATGCACATCGTTGCTGTTTGATGCAATTTAGAGTTAACGCAAACATGTTAATCTTCTGGTCCTCATTTTTTAAACATTTTCAACACATTAATAAAGTATGAACAACAAAAGGTTGTTCAGCAAAGCAAAATAGTTTCAGGTCTTTAATCAAATGTTAACACAAAAAAATAACTTTCAGTTTAAACTAGTTGGGTTTGCTGCTGTCTTGAGCAAATTTCTTACAACATAAAAACTGAAGAAAAATGAACAACCTTTTGTAAATATTATGCTTCACAATGTGAAAAAATAGAATTGGGTTGTGGATATGCTCATTTCAGGAAACATTATTTGCCTCCTTACATATTTCTCTTTTTTTGTCTTTTGTGTTTCTTTAAAATGTTTTTAGATCATCAGAAAAACTTTCATACTGGACAAAAAGAATCAAAAACAACACAAAATGCAATTTTCAAGTGACAATTCTATTAATTAAGAAAAAGCAGCTATCCAAGCCAAGCTGAGACTTTGTTAAAAAGTCATTTCTTGTAATGGTAAATTATAAATTGACAATAAACAATAAAGCTTCAAAAGCTAAAATGTTTTGAAAATAAGAACATTTTTCTAATTGCTAATTATTGCCTAACTTCAGACAAGTGGGGGACAGTGTTACTCTGTTTTTCTGTAAAAATATTTTTTAAGAAACATATTATGATTCCAAATACAGGAGCCACAAAAAACAACAACATTAGGTAGATTTTTAGACTTCCTGGGAGGACCCCTGTGAAAACCTTACTATCCAGAGAGTTTGTTGTGGATCTCAGCTGTGGGTCAGCAGAGGTGGCTGTGGCTGAGGTAGATGTGAGTTGACTGCACTGTGCTCTGGAACAAAGACATGCCTTTATCCCGTTTTAGCTAAGGCAGAGTGATTCCATTGTCTGTGCTGGCAGAGGCACAGAGATGAAAAACCAATGAATCGTTTGCAAGCTGTAGACTTCCAGATCTTACATTCAGGTTAGAAAATATCCCAGAAGAATCTGAGTAGAGTTTGGATTTTGTTTCAGCTCTGTTCTGGTTTCTGTGGATTTGCTGGCCTGAGAGTTTTCAGGTCTGGCTGTTGAGTCCTTTGACCTCCATATCATATAAAGTACAATATAACAAGCTTGTTTATGCTGCCTGAGGTGCTGCTTCCTGCCAGGTTTGTCATAGTTTATCGCACTTGTGTGTATCTGCATAGAGCAGGCAGATCTGGTTCTAAGTGGTATTGAACCTTATCTAAATTATGTTGAACTGGCTGAAACCGCTAGTTCCTCTTTATGAAGAGCATTAAATCACATTTCTTTCCTCTTGCTGGAATCTTTTGAAACCTTTCCAAACACTCCAATGGAATCTAACCAAAAAGGTTGTTTTTTTATGTCTGAGAACATTCTGGTATAGTTAATGATCTCATCAACAAAAGTTCTTTAAGGGCTTTAACATTATTTGAACATGAAAGCATTGTTTTTCTTTTCTGGCTGTAGAACTCTGGAGCAGATTGTGTCGTAGTATTGCTGAGGGGAACAAGGGAGTTTGGTTTTTCAGTCTACCTCCTGAGAGATGTGATGGGGGTCACTGAGGGAACATTGGGCGCTAAGAATGCTTTAAAGATCTACCAAGTTCTTGCAGCCAAAGAAATGTTTGTGTCCATTTTCTTGGAACAAAGTTGAGTCACTCCCAGTACAGATTGTACAGCTGGTCACCCATCCTGTTCAGGCTGTTCATGGACAGAATCTCAAAGCGTACTTTCAGAGAGGATGGTGTCTGCTTTGGGAACCTCCTGGTCTTATGTTTGACTTTATGCAGATGATGTGCTGCTGTTGAGCTTATGACCATCATGAAGTGACCAGGGTGAGATACAGATCCAACAACTCTAAGGCCATTTCCCTAAACAGGAAAGATGTTGTTCGTTTTTGCCCCTAGTAGAGGATTTTAAGGATCTTGGTGACTTCTTCACAAGAAATGTAGACTGACTCATTGGAGCTTCTTCTCCAGCTCTGCTCAATTAATCATAACATAGACATAATGCAGATACAAGCAGTCAAAAATGACCGTCCTCCATTGTGTGGTTAGGCTTTGCCTTATAGACAGATCCAGGCCACTGGCAATTTGTATTAAAATACCCAAACTGCATTCTCAGCAATTTCTATGAAAAATAGTATGAAAAGCGTAGAATCTTTTATGTGTTAACATGAAAGAACCCTTTAAAGTAACAACAAATCTCATTAAAGCCTCTAAAGCGTAAAATTAATTTGTGAATGTTCTGAGTCTGATTCCCTAAGTGCTGACCTGTCCAACCTGCACTTCTCACATCTCCTCCTCACTGTTAGCTGTGGCAGGGGAGAAGGACGGGACGCCCGTGTTCAAGTTTCCAAGGTGGCGCGTCAAAGGGAAGCCTATCCCAGACGTGGTGGACGCGTACAAGTCAGTGGGCGCAGAGCTCAACGTCATGCCCTTCTGCTCCCAGTTCATCCCCATGAACGTAATCGACCATCCCCAGCACGGCTCCATCATCTACCACCCGTCCATCTTACCGCTGCACAGAGGAGCTTCTGCCATCAACTGGTGAGAAAGAAAGACCATATGGAAGATTAAGACCACCTGTCGCACTTTACTGTCATCTTTTCTGTTGAATCATATTGCACAAACCCCCAGTGCTCTCCAATGTGTAAGTGAAAGTAAAAGTTCCAAGCTAATCTTCTCTTATCTCTTCCTGTCTGTTCCCCTCCCTGGTTATTACTTATTATGAACAAGTACTGTATGTTTCCAGCTGCTAAACTGAGTTCTTTGTTTCCCATAAAAACAGGGACTTTTTTTTTTAAAATCTCACATTTTTTGCCCCGTCACTTAACTTTTACAAAATCTGACAATACCTAAACTTTAATTTGTGTCTTTCCTAGAATAATATAAGGCAAGCTCCTTAGTAAGGACTTTAATTATAGTTCAATGAAGCATCAAGTACAATGGTTTTATCACCTTTTTTTCCTCATAGAGCTTCATAAACTGTTTGAGTTATTCTCCAGGTTCTCCAGCTTCCAAGCTATTATAGTATTTTTACAACAACTGAAGGCTTAGTTACTTGGTTGTGCTATGAAATGTCCCTATATGCCTGGAAAACACACAATACTGTCTTTTTAAGGTTTTTGGGTCTGTGAGTCTCCTGCAAGTTGAAGTTGTCTAAATGACATGTTAGCTTTTCAAATCCCTCATAAATCTCTGTATGTCTCCAGGACTCTTATTCACGGTGACAAAAAAGCTGGCTTCAGCGTGTTCTGGGCCGACGACGGCCTGGACACAGGCCCCATTCTGCTGCAGAGGGAATGCAGCGTAGAGCCCAACGACACGGTGGACACACTGTACAACCGCTTCCTCTTCCCAGAGGGCATCAAAGCCATGGTAACCAGCGGAATGTCAGCACAATCCCTTTCACCCAGACATATACCACCAACTGTTACTTGTTGTGTCAGGTGGAGGCGGTGCAGCTCATCGCTGATGGAAAGGCCCCTCGAATCCCCCAGACAGAGGAAGGAGCGAGTTACGAGGGCATCCAGAAGAAATCCAACTCCAGGGTGAGAGCAAACCGTAGAGCAGAGGTCCCCAAACTTTTTCCTGCGAGGGCCACATGACTGTTCCCTTTTCTGGTCGAGGGCCGGTCTTAGTTTTTCGAGAAAGAAACCTTAGAAAAGTTTTGTTGACGAGGGGGGGAATGGGGGGGATTGGATTACTGCCGACGACATATTCGCGTTTGTAGATAGATTTTTACCCAGAATGCAAATGGAAAAAAACCGTGAGTGAAACAGTGACTGGTACTGACTAGTATATATTCCATTGAGGGAAACTGAGTTTCATATCTGCTCAAGAGCCCCCCTGGTGGTTGAAAAAAAATCCACATATATATATGAAAAAAAACACTGAATGCTCTCTGGTATTGTTCAGGGGGCCGGACTAAATGAGGAGGCGGGCTGGATTCGGCCCACGGGCCGTAGTTTGGGGACCCCTGCCGTAGAGTTAAAGTTATCTATGACATGCTGTCTAAAGAAAATCCGGCACTCTAAAGACAAGTTAGTGGATGTCATTTTCCATCAAACACTAAACCAGCTCAAGTTTTACATCCTGCATTCCAGCTTTTGCTCCCAGAGTCATCAGCACTTATCAGGTTCAAGCTGTTGGCCGGCTGCTCAGAGTAAAAGAGCCTGATTCAGAGTCATGTGGACAGGTACTGTTACACGGCTCACACAGCTGAGTGAGAGCAGCTCCTGACTGCTTCATTCTAGTTTTTTCTATTGGTGGAGCTGATCTTAACCGTGTTCTGATTTGCAACGTCGCTGGCTGCTTGCTCCACCGATCTATTCTCGGCACAGGCATTGGCCTTCACCTGTCGTTCCTCCGAGTGGCCCCCTGGGGGCAGCACTGGGTTGTTTTGGCTCCCTCACAGGTCCCCCCTTTGGAAAATAAAGTGAGCGCTCAGCAGTGCTGACTCCGGCCTCTCCCCGTGTCTCCCAGGTGGACTGGGCCCAGCCAGCTGAGGCCATCCACAACTGGATCCGCGGCCATGACAAAGTCCCCGGAGCGTGGACTGTCATCGACGGTCAGGTGAGTTTACTGGAACACATGTGCAATGAAAAACAAAACAAAAAAAAAAGACCAGAGCAGATGGTAAATAAAGCCTGAGGGTCTTTCTGTTGTTTGGTCAGAGTGTCTCACACAAGTATGCACACCCTTTGGAGTTTTTCACATTTTCTCACATTATAATCACAACATTTGATGTGTTTTATTGGATAGACTAAATCTGTCCAAAGTGTGGCCCTCGGAACAATTTCATGCGGCCCCTGCTGCATTTAAAAGAATGTTACCAGTTTGACCCTCCTGTGGCCACTGTAGTCATTTAGTCATGACAATTTCAATGAAAAATGAAATTCTACTTTAATGGAAAGTGTATTTTTTATAATAGCTACGTTTCTGTTTCAGTCTAATGTCATAGTAAGTACAGCTACAAATATTCAGTGAAATTTTACAGGAAAAATAAAGGACTAGAGCACATTAGTTCTACTATTAAACTTGGACAAGAGGTTCTTTGAAAAAAGTTCTAATTTTTGTTGTTTGGAATTGTTGAGGAAATAAATAAGTCTTATCTAAAGTGAAACACTGAGTCAATCAAGAACGAATCAAAATGCATTTTGATTATTATTTTATTAAGAAATAAAGCAAAGAATATGAGCAATCCAGTGAGCTGCCTCCAACATGAAGGATTCTTTATAGCTAAAATTGATTGCTTGATTGATTGTTTGATTGATTGAAATAAAACAAAGTTTGACATAACAGAATAAACTAAAGTGCACTAGACCAAATACACTAAAAAAAATCTTAAAACATTGGGAAACTGTCTGACTTTAATTAAGACGACCAGATAAAAAAGTTCATAACAAAATGATTTGTTGGAGAAACAATATGGCCCCTGAGTACTTTCAACTTTGGGACTCTGGCTCATGTTCCAAAAAGTTTGGACACCCCTGAAGGCTGAATCAATCCTTTGATGAACCAATTTTCACTGAAAACACAGCAACAACTCTGTTGGTGTAAGTCTACAGGAGTTTGATGTGGGTTTGGGTTTGAACTTTGGTCGATTCTAACACACGACTGTGCTTTGATTTTAACAATGTCATTGTAGCTCGGACTGTAGTCTTAGGGTTGCTATCCTGCTGGAAGGTGAACCTTCACCCCCGGCACCACATACTGCCTACTGGCAGTATACCATCATCATCATCATCAGCATCAGCATCAGCATCAGCATTGCAATATCAGTGTGTGAAATGTTCATGTCACATGGGGCTGTTTGGAGACCAGTAATTATTGGCTAATATATTCAATGTGTCATTAGTTTAGATATTTCCAAAATGGTAAAAGTAAAAAGTGATGGAAGAGTAGATGGGAAAGAGAGGAAAAGCAAATATGGTAACTGATGTCACCATTTCTATGGTTACCATTATTGCCATCTCTATTGTGCAGCTCCACCAATGAGAATTTCTACAAAAAACACACAAATCTGCTGAGATTAAATGACACGCAGATGGACTGCTTTCTCCTGGTTGTTTTATTTGGAGGTGTCAAATCATGCTACACATTCCTGATTTTTATTTGTTAAAAAAATGCAACAAAAAACCAACACAAAGTTGTGCATCAACATGTTGGTCTGTCACATAAAACCAAATGCCGAGGTTTGTTGAAAAAGATGCATGAAAAAGTCTTGTGGGTGTGAATACTTTTACAAACTGCTTATCTGTGCCTTTCTGCAGCCTGTGACCCTTTACGGCTCGTCTATGTTGGGGGGCTCGGTACCTGCCGGTCAGGCCCTGGAAATCGATGGGGCTTCCCAACCCGGCCTCGTCACCAAGTCCGGGCTGGTTCTGTACGGAACCGACGGGAACGCCGTGAGTTCTCCTTCCTCACAACTCTAAACAAGCATCCAGAGCAAACAGCAGCAGATACGGCCGCTTGTTCAAACAAACTCTGATGTGTTGGCGTGATCTCGCCGCCGTACTTTTAACCTGGCTGTTGTTTGACCGGCAGCTCCTGGTGAAGAATCTGCAGTTTGAAGACGGAAAGATGATTCCTGCTTCCAAGTACTTCTCCTCAGGAGAAAGCTCCAGTGTGGAGCTGACTGACGATGAGAAGAAGATGGCTGAGGAAATCAGGGCAAGCACAACATGCCGTTAGGTTACCACTGTGACCTTTTGGTGCATAGACTAGACTGAAGAAAAAATAAACAGTTTTTGTTGTTTATTCAAAGAACATCTGGAAGGGAATCCTCAGCAATGTGGGCGCCATCGAGGAAACGACAGACTTCTTCAAGTCCGGAGCCGCTTCCATGGACGTTGTTAGGTGAGACAGAAGGTCCAGTGTTGGGCTGGAATCTGTCACATCTTATACGGTAAAGAGATAAAAAATAAAATCCATGCAGCTGGTCCTTTAACGCCGTAACATCCAACCACTCTGATTTGTCATCCAGTTGCTCTCTGACTGAGGCTAATCCAAGTTTCCTGAACAGATTCAAAGTAATATTTAGTTTCAGCAAACAATTACAATTTTGACGCCGATGTGGGCTCGCCAAATTCCATGAAGCTGGAAACGTTTTTTTAAAGAAATGATTAGAATCATCTGAATACATTCTAGAATTCTATTTCTCGATGAACCAGCAGCAGTGGCCCCAACATGCAGGAGTTCTGTCAGTTTTTGTGTGGCTGCGGTTCGGACCAATGACGAGGCGTCCTTTCCGTCTGCAGGTTAGTGGAGGAGGTCAAGCAGAAGTGTGCAGGCGTCCAGCTGCAAAACGAGGACGTGTACATGGCCACCACCTTCCACGACTTCATCCAGATGTTCGTCCGCAAGCTCCGAGGGGAGGACCAGGAGGAGGAGCTGGTCGTCGACTACGTGAGTCTGACGGTCTGACGGAAACAGAGCGAAGATCTGGAAGTCAGGTGAAACCTTCGTCTTTCTGTTTCCTCTTCATCTTCGTAGGCAACCAGAGAAGTGAACAACATGACGGTGAACATGCCGTACCAGTGCTTCATCGACGGAAAGTTTGAGGATGCAGAAAATGGCAAGAGCTACGACACCATTAATCCAACCGATGGATCTGTAAGTGCATCCATCCATCCATCCATCCATCCATCCATCCATCCATCCATCCATCCATCCATCCATCCATCCATCCATCCATCCATCCATCCATCCACATCATCCGACTGTTTCCTCTGCAGGTGATCTGTAAGGTGTCGTATGCGTCAGTGGCAGACGTGGACCGGGCCGTGGCTGCTGCTAAAGAAGCTTTTGATTCTGGGCCGTGGGGCAGGATGAACCCCAGAGACAGAGGAAGTCTGCTCTATAAGTAAGTAGCTCCTCCTACTGGAAGTCAGAACAATCTCTATGCATTATTTTTTTGCTCCTCCGTTTTTGTCTTAGCAGGCCATTTACCTACATTTTTTGGAATGCAAACGTACATTATTTTTCAGTTTTACATTTAGTCCAATCATTTCTACATGTTTATGTACATCTTCTGTTTTAATAAACATATAAAGTTATCCAGTATTTTTCAGAGAAGCGGTGACCAGAGGTTTAAATCTCCAACCTGCTGATTCAGATTTTTTTTAAGCACAATAAACTGGATTATTTAAATAATTTTTGGTGCGTCCCAGCTTCAAATTTTAAAATGTCCTTCTGTGGTTCTACTTATAGTTATTCATCACCCACCCAAATACAATGATGGTAGCTGACCTTTGACCTTTACTTCCTTTTCTCCCTTCAGGCTTGCTGACCTGATGGAGGAACACCAGGAGGAGCTGGCCACTATTGAGTCCATTGACTCAGGAGCCGTTTACACGCTCGCCCTGAAGACACACGTGGGCATGTCCATACAGACGTTCCGCTACTTTGCAGGCTGGTGTGACAAAATCCAGGCAAGCTAACAACTGTTACGGACACGCTACTCTGGTCTCAGACTAGAAGAGACACTATGATGCGGTTCTGTTTGCTGCAGGGCAAGACGATCCCCATCAACCAAGCCAGACCCAACCGGAATCTGACCTTCACCAAGAAAGAACCTCTTGGGTAGAGCCTGACCAACGCTGACTCGGTTTCTGTTGTGAAGATGTATTTCACTATGTTTTTCTTTTTTATTTTCTATATACTAGAGTTTGTGCCATAGTTATTCCATGGAACTACCCTCTGATGATGCTGGCCTGGAAGAGCGCAGCCTGTCTGGCAGCTGGAAACACGCTGGTCCTTAAACCTGCTCAGGTGCAGACATTTCATCCTCTGGATTCTTTCCTGTTTCAGTTTCAGAAAGAATACATTAAATAGTCATTAAGCTGCATATGCAATGGTAAACTGTTCGACATATGAGGACCTCTGAATGAGCAGGAGCCAATTAAAGTTTTGTATTTTGCAGGTTTATAGTATCCATTAACTGCACCTCTGCCATGTTTCCAGGTAACTCCTCTGACCGCTCTGAAGTTTGCTGAGCTTTCTGTGAAAGCCAGAATCCCAAAAGGAGTCATCAATATACTGCCAGGCTCAGGTAAAATTAGCATTGATGCATAAACAGCAAATCAGAATGGATTACATGAAGGAGCGTCACTCTGATTGGTTGTTTTCTCTTCCAGGTGGCATGGTGGGTCAGAGACTCTCTGACCACCTGGACATCCGCAAGCTGGGCTTCACCGGCTCCACTCCAATCGGCAAACAGATCATGAAGAGGTAAGAGGGGAGGCTGGCTCACTGATTTCATCAGCATGTTGCCTTCCTCACGGTTTCTCTCCACGGTTCCTCCCTGCAGCTGTGCGCTTAGCAACCTGAAGAAGGTTTCTCTGGAGCTGGGGGGAAAATCTCCCCTCATCATCTTCAGCGACTGCGACATGGACAAGGCGGTTCGCATGGTGAGAGAACATCCATCTGGAAACGAGGCTTTTTAGTTTGGTAGCTTTTTTTAACACAAGTGGATTCCAATGCAGTCCAGGGTATTTTCTTCTATTTGTCTTTCCATTTTTGTTTTTCTACCTCCATTTCTTTCTTAAGTTCTTCCTCCTTCCCATCTGCCGTTAGTTCCTTCCCTTCCTACTATTCAGAAATCGCAAACTTCAGTATTTTCCATTTTAAGATGAAGAGAAATGAGTTGGAGGAACTCTGGTAAAACGGTGATTATGGATAAAGACACTTTTCTGTCTAAAAGAAAAAAAAACAACAAAGAAAAACTTAACCTCTTTCTGAATATTTTGTTTCAATGAGGTAAAATCCGATGTCTTTGCCAGTGGTACTATATGTAGTTTATTTTTAGAATATTACATGAAGGTGATGTTGTGATTATCATCCTGATACTTACTATAGTTCACTGCCAAAGTCTACTACATTTATGTTTAAAATTTGGCTTCTTACAAAGTTTAGGTCTGATTTAAGTTTTTAAGGTTTGGAAAAGTGTTAAAAAAGCAAGAAAAGTTCCAGTCCTAGGAACACTGAAGCTCAACCTTTGTCTCATCAGACTGTAGCTCACAGTTCTAGTTAAAGTCCGTGGTGAGTTTAGCAAACGCAACATCTTTACATTTCTGTTGGAAGGACTGAAAAGGCTTTTATTTATTGCTGTTACATCACATATGTGTATGTTTAGACCCAAAGTGTTTTAGCTTATTTCCACTTGTCTACTTAAAGTAGCATGTTCTCTTCTGCTTCTCATTTTGAAGTCTGGCTGCTGGCCTCAAGTATAACCCAGGGAAACATTACTAATCCAAACGTCTTAGCTACTAGCAAAGTAGAAATTACAGAACTTGTTTTCCTATCTAATTCAGAAAAAAATTTAGAAGAATCATCAACGGGTTCAGTTTAATTGAGTCCAACATGACCCATTCCATAACCCGTGTGCTTTCTGCAGGGCATGAGCTCAGTGTTTTTCAACAAAGGGGAGAACTGCATTGCTGCTGGACGCCTGTTTGTGGAGGAGTCCATCCATGATGAGTACATCAGCCGAGTGGTGAGTATACCTCAACACTGACAAGCTGTGCAGTAAAGGAATGCTTCCTTTCACACCCGTCGCTGTCGCCAAATTCTGCAGAGGCCGGGTAATAAACCAATCATTTCATGGTTTGGGATAGATTGGAGACCAGCCTTTGAGGACAGAGACTGGGAACCATAATCCTTCATTTGCTGAGAGGCATTCATAGGCAAGTCGGAGCTTCCGTTGAAGGCTGGTGTCCTGCAACTTTCAGATGATTCTGCTTCTTAGCAACTTTCAGATGATTCTGCTTCTTAGCAACTTTCAGATGATTCTGCTTCTTAGCAACTTTCAGATGATTCTGCTTCTTAGCACACCTAAATCAGACATCATGTCATAAACAGAACTTTGTAGAACCTGACTGCATTCGAAGGAGGAAATTTAGCCATTTGATTCTAGTGTGTTGGACTTAAGACAGCAGCAGGACTCCTGTCCCTGAGAACTGACTTAATTAGCCCCAGTAACTGTAGGGCAGAGGTGGACAATCCCAGTCATCGAGGACCAGTGTCCTGCAACCCAGATGTTTCCCTGGTCCAACACACTTCACTCAAATAAATGAATCACCTTCTAAGTGCAGTCAACTTCTCCAGAGTCCTGCTAATGACCTCATTATTTGAGGATATTGAAGTAGAGACGCATCTAAAAGTCGCAAGACTCGGTCCATCAAGGTCTAGAGTTGCCCACCCCTGATGTGGGGCTTTATTGCCTCTTTTTGACTGAGCAGTGTGGCATGGATTGGTGCGGTTCAGTACGGCGTTTCATGGTCCGACAGCGTTTTCACCTCCAGTTGAACTCTCACTGGGCAGACAGGGTTAAACCCAAACACCCAACTCAGCTTTACGTGACTCTCTAGTGTGTCTTGTTCTTGTCACAAGCAGTGACGTTTTTCTGTCCCCCAATCAACGGAGTGTGATGCCAGTACTGTATCAGGGTCCAGTGGACCTACAGGTGAAGTGGTACAGGTCAGTTGATTTGGCCAAAACAAACCGCGCAATAGAAACAGTTACTGTTGAAGTATTTTCAAGGACATTATAATACCAGAATTAGTAAAAAGTCACTTAAAGTATCCAGTGATGTATGATGGCCGCCTTAACAAATGAATGACTTCCTCCCAACATCAGATCAGTTCTCTAAAACATCCAGCTGTTATATTAGTTAATAGATTTTAGTCGATGTTACCAATAACTGTTACCTGGTAGGGTAACAGGGTCACATAGATGTTTGTTTGCAGCAGCCATGTACTGTACATTTGAAAACTTTTACTATGAACTTACACTTCTCCGCCAGTAGAGGTCAGTGTATGGAGCGCTACACCAGAGTCCACTGTAGCAGCTTGTCTGTGGGTATGTCAGTACAAGAAAGTAGCTTTCAAATACAGATTCACCATGGAGTCTATTATGTATAAAATAAACAGAACATGTGTAATTAATTTGTTTATATTAAAGCTGGTCTTTTTGTGTCTTTAAACTCTCTTAGGTAGAGGAGATCAAGAAGATGAAGATTGGAGACCCTCTGGACCGCTCCACAGACCACGGTCCCCAAAACCACAAAGCTCACCTGGACAAACTGCTGGAGTACTGCGAGACAGGAGTGAAGGAGGGAGCCACACTGGTGTATGGAGGCAAACAAGTCGACAGGCCAGGTACAGCACACATTTTACTGGCTTTCCTGATGGATCTTATGCCAGAACAGACAGTTGGGCAAATCAGACTTTTGCTGGCAACTGTTTTTGTAACTCGTACATAGTATTAAAACATGTTGTGACTTCTGTTTCAGAGTTAAAACTCCTCATCCTGGATTGTTGAGGAGTGGTTAAGACATGATCAAGCCAGAGGTAATAGCTTAGTTCAAGTCTGTTCCTCCTTGTCCTCCAGGTTTCTTCATGGAGCCCACTGTGTTCACTGATGTAGAGGACCACATGTTCATTGCTAAAGAAGAGTCCTTCGGTCCTGTCATGGTTGTGTCCAAATTCAAAGATGGGTAAGTTAAAGGGGAGGAGGATTAATCTTTGCAATTACTGTATGGTTTGAGTTAACCGAAGTCTGACTCCTTCTTTCCTCTCCTCCATCTGACACAGCGATGTGGACGGTGTGCTTCAGAGAGCCAATGGCACAGAGTATGGCCTGGCCTCAGGCGTGTTCACACAGGACATCAGCAAAGCCATGTATGTCAGCGAGCGACTGGAGGCTGGAACCGTATTCGTAAACACCTACAACAAGACCGATGTCGCCTCGCCTTTTGGAGGCTTCAAGCAGTCGGGCTTCGGCAAAGACCTTGGTCAGTAAAAAAATGTGCTACTTGGTGAAATATAATAATAATAATAAAAAAAAAAAAAAACAAGTAGCCGTCATTAGCTTTTATACTTTAACAAACCCCATGTACTCTCACAGAGACAAGGGTAGAGTTGCTGAATCTATTCATGAACCTCGGGTTGAAAAAGTCCTAAAGTATTTCTGTCTTGTCCACAGGAGAGGACGCCCTCTTGGAATACCTCAAAACCAAAGCAGTGACTGTTGAGTACTGAGCCACCAGTTTATTCATTTACAATGAACTCTGACTCACTCACTTGCTGAAAGAAAAGGAACTAATGTGCATTTTCACCTGGACTGTACCAGCAGCTACAGAGAACTCCGTTGTTCTTCTGGGCCACTTGAGCTTTCTTGGAAATATTACACATATCTTGAACAAAGGGAAGGTTTTTGTTATTGTTTTATACATGTGAACGTGCATTGAAAGTCTTACATTGATGCCACCCCACCTGTGGGAAGCAAAGCTTTGGTTGACGATGTTTGCAAAATCAAGGTTCTTCAGGGTTAAGCAATGGAGAAAGAAGAAAATACTGTGAGCTTAAAGACATCACTCCTTACAATGTTTGGCCTTTCTTGGCATCATGAACTTGTCAAGCTGCCTTCGGTTTTCCCATTGTACCGTTTCTTGACCCTGTTTCACGGTATTAAGAGCCAAAACGGAGACTATTGCCCACCCAGCGGTGGCTATTCCTTGTCACAGGAGATGACATCCATTCCAAAGCCTGCTACGGAAATGAGAAGGAGACTACTCATTTCAGTAGCAGTTCACACAGGAAGATTTTTATGTTGATTTTTGTCCCAATTTCCCCTTTCTGACAATAAGTACTACCTGATTAATAAGAGGTATTCCTACCTTGTGTGGTGTGCTAAGAGTGAATAGAGTCCATTTGGAAGGATGTTGGAATCGCTCCAAACTAAAATCAGGAATATTCAACATGTTGGATTGTCTTGGCCCGATGTGTGTGATGTTCCCTGAGGACAAACAACAGCCAGCACTGTCTTCAATAACGCTGAAGAATCTAAATTAATGAGTTACAACAACATTTAATTTCCCTTTGGGATTAATAAAGTATTTTTGAATTTGAAACCAGAACGCAGCCTGTTGAATGTGACATGGAACCACTCAGAATGCGAGGCTACGGAAACATGGAATCCTAAATAAAGATGACAAATCCAGAAAGACCAGTGGATGTCAGAAATTAGTTTTTTTGTATATTTTTTTTCTCTGATAAACAATCCATCGCCGTTGCTTCTTCCCAGTCAGCCATGTTTGTTTACTCTGAACTCATGTTTGGTCTCGAAAGGTTGTGCGAGATTTCCCGTCTGACATCTGAATGTTGTTGAGTGAAATCAGTTCATGTGTGGTGTGTTGCTCCTGCTCCTGCAGTGTGGTGGCTCGACATCACACACTGTACCAAACCTGTTATACCTGCGACAAGGAAGTAGACACTACTGGGTTTGCAATAGTCTTAATTTTGGTCCCAGTAATGGGCCATAATGTCAAAGGAAGCCTTTGAGCTGTTGTGTGTTATAGCAGAAACTGAACAGTTCTTCACTCTTGGACAAAGTGAATGTTTTTATGATCCAGTGTATCTGTATGCATTTTTAGTCAAATACAGCCAATTCTACATTGGAGCAAACTTGCCACGTAGGGAAGTCTCAAGTTATTTAACTATAAGCATTTATCCATAGTTCTGTGAAATAAACTCCGCCTTCACATCTGTAATGGATCAGATGAGTATTGTGATTGTGTCCCACTGAACTCACTCTCCAGTGTTGTTCCTGATGCCTTCAGTTTTTCTTGACGACATATATTTAGTCCAAAAAGGAGTTAAAGTCAAGTGACTTAACATAGAATTGAAGGACTGCCATTTGAGCTGCTCTCTGCGCAGCTCTCCCCCGCACCATCCGCAGCCTCAACTTAGCATTTAGGAAGACAAAGCAGCCGGTACAGTCTCTCTTTCACTGTGAATGTTATTGTAAAGCTTGACATTTCTAGATTCATCATATCAACAGAATAATGACTGTGGTTATTTATGTTTTCTTAATAGCTTGTGTTGCCCCTTGACAAAATGCCGCCATGGGCAGTGAGCCGTCTCCCAACTCAAACACCACCCTCTTTAAATTCTAGGGTTTTGAACATATAGATGTTTAGAACATCTATATGCTCTAAACATATACAGTAGATGTTTAGAGCATGGTTGCCCAAAGTAGGTCCTCGAGGGCCGGCAACCTGCATGTTAAACTAAAGTTCTCTCCCTAGTGGTTGTAACAACCTCCTCAGCAAGTCAATGTTCTCCTTAGGCCTTCTAACGAGCCATCATTTGATGCAGGTGTGTTAAACCAAGGAGAGAACTAAAACATCCAGGATGCTGGCCCTCGAAGACCGACTTTGGACACCCCTGGCTTAGAGGGTGTGCCTAGTTTTTTATTTTCAAACTTTCATTTTGGCTTCATCGGTTAATTACTAGGGTAATAAAATTTAAAACCTGGCAAAGACCAAATCATTAATACATTGATACAGGAGCTACTTGTATTGTTCCTGTGGTGATGGTGTTAGGAGTAACAAAGTAGAAAGGGAGTCTAACTACTGTCACAGTTTAGTTGTTTTCAAATGTCAAGATTATTTTATTGATCCCTGCAGGAAAATTATTTTGTCCAATTAACACAAAATACAGTAAAGACAAAATAAAATGTACCATAGTGTACAGTCACCCAAACTACCAGATGTGCAACATGCCACAGACAGTATAATCCACTCAGCCAGGCTCTTAGCCTAACCGACTGTTGGTGTTATGTATTCTGATGGTCTGAGGATAAATGACCTCCTGAGGATCTCAGTCCTGCAGCCCAATGACAGGAACCTTTAGCTACAGCAGCTCTTTAGCTCAGCCAGGAAGGAGTGGAAAGGGGCAACCGTTACTGATCGGGTTGCTCTGTGCCTTCCTCTAGTAGACCCTCTCAAAAACAGTCCCAACAGGGTAAAACCAGAGCTTGTCCCTGTTCTTCTGTCAACTAACCACCACAGCAAACAAGAGATTTTGTAATGTGGCTGACACTGGTCATCACATAAATCTCCTGTGTGCTGTTCTTACCATCAAACAACATCCAGATGTAAAAAAAAAAATCCTCTTTTTCTCCCCTCTTTTTCAAAATTAGTTGTTTTTGACTATTTCTTACAAAATAAAGATACAATTTTAATATGTTTCATGTTTTCTTTGTTGTGTAAAAATGTCCAAACACTTCACTGTATTCATCACAGTAATGCCATATAGATGATTTATCCATTACTAATTTCACAAAGTGAAGAACGTTTTCTACTGTGAAAGGCAGTAAGGGAGTGTTTTCTTACTCTAAGGAAAATGTGACGCTGTCCACTGAATAAACAGTAACTCTGAGTGCTTAAGTATTCCTGTGTGATTTTTGTGGTGATGATGTACAGCTCAGAAAATCCAGTGATGCATGGAGACTTAGTGGTTTTCAGAGCCACCATGTGGACCACAGCTGGAACCAATGAGTATATGGATGTTGTTAAAGGAGGATGGCTATGATGGTATCCAACAGCAACATACAGCCAGATAGACGGATCCAAACTCATCATAGACTTTCCTCCATAATGTGACTCTTGGGTTAAAATGCATAAATAATTTCCACATACATCTAACTTGACCTTGACCTTAACCAGTAAAATGTCAAATGAAACAATTATAAAAATCAAACCTTTAATTAGATCATATTTACCAAATTGGGGGGAAAAAGCACTTTAAGCAGAACATTATTTACATAAGATATGTTCCACAGAAACTGCCATTCATTTATGTAGGAGGACAGTACTTCTCTTATAAAATCGCACAAAGTAAACCTTGGCAAACAGTCGTCCATAAGGTTTACCAGTGACCGGTTGTTACATGACCTCTGCACATCCTCCATAGTCCTGGATGTCGTCTGAAGCTGTCTGTCAGCCCAAAGGTTCTCTACTGGAGCTGTTCTCTGAACGGATACAGTCATGTAAGAAGTTTGATTTTGTTCTGATTTGACGACGGTCCTCTTGAGCAACTCATTGAAGACCCATTACAGATCTCTTGACTGCCACACACAACATGACATGACTCCTAGGGCTTCTAGAAAAGAAACAGGCCCACAGCATGACAGCTCCTCCACCGTGCTCATCAGTGGGCCTGAGGTGTTGTGTACTATTGATTGTTGTCCCTATAAGATATCGTCAAGTTTCTTGAGAGGAAGCTTCCCCAATGAATGCTTTTCTCATTCGCTTATGTACTCTGACAGGAAATGCAAAAGTAGAATGTTGCACTAAATGATAGCAGAAAGCGTACAACATTAAGAACCTGCAGGTTTGGGCCTAAACTCATGGAAGGACTCACTGATCATCAGTGGAAGGCCAATCTGGATGAGGTAGTCCCATCATCCGTTTATAAACACTCCCATAGGGATGATGAAAAGCTGCCACTCTGTACTCTGGAGCATTCTGCTAACCGTCCAACAGAACTCTGCAGCTGACTCTCCTACTCCCTTCCCTGCTCCAGGACCTGGATGCTGGCCTTTTTGTTCCCTCTGTCTCCAGGCAGTTTGAGGTTCATCTCTCTGATCTCAGCGACGTCTTCCTCAGACTCAGACTCAGACGTCTCCTCCTCTTCTTCTGATTCGCTGCCCGACTCGTTCAGCTCCACCACAGCTACATCCTGGACAGACAGGAGCACATGATCTTTATCTGAACACAAAAACAACGGAACGTCCACTAATGTCTGCAGAAAACCGCTAGTCTGACGAGTGCTTTGCCTCTGTCAAACATTATGGGGGGATTTGTATAACTGATGTCAATGTTCCCAGGAGGTTTTGATCATTTTACCAGGTGATAACCTCTGAAGGAGGAAACTAATCTGACAGGCCTACAGGTGGAGCTCAGCAAACTAGAAGATCGGAAAAGGTTAATTTGTTTCTGCAATTCAAAAAGTGAAACTTATGGCTCACAGAAAACACTGAATGTCTCATAAAATTCTAATATTTTAGACCAATAGCAAATACATAAATAAATTCAATGTGTTACTACAGAAAAGTATGTCCATCCACTCTATGCTATATGAACTCAATACATGACAGGTGCTCTTTTTGCATCTCACATTATTCCTCTTCCTTGCCTACCTTTAATCTTTCCACTTGATTTTCCAAAAAAGCTAGTCAGAGTTCACAGCAAGAAGGATGGAGCTGTAAACCATCACTAATCCTGGAAGAAAACCTGCAGAACCAGGAAGCTGTCTCTGCTAAGAGCTTCCATGCAGTGTTTGCTGTTTTATATCCAAGCTTGGATTTATATCCTATTGCTGCTTTTCAGGCTTCAAACATAAAGATCTAAAATTATTATTTTGTGAAGAAACAACAACAAGTGGGACACAATCGTGAGGTGGAACGAAATCTATTGGATATTTTAAACTTTTTTAGAAAATAAAAAACTGCAAAGTGGGGCGTGCAATATTATTTGGGCCCCTTGCTTTAATCCTTTGTAGCGCCACCTTTTGCTGCGATTACATCTGACACCATTATAAACATGACATAACACCTGTTATGAACTTTAAGGAGTCATAAAGTGTCATTCAGTAAATAACACCTTTAATGCAAAGTTGCATTAAAAGTCCATTAAAAGTTACCTTATTCTTATTAAGTAAGTAATTTATGAAGACTGATGTCATGTTTATATCAGTGTCACGTCAGTCTTATGCACAGCCCATCAAACAAGTGTTGCTCTTAACTTTAAACACTCATAAGCTGAAGGCTGTAGCGCGCGCACACACACACACCTGATCTGACTGAGTGACACTCACCATCTCTATGACCCGTTCTGCCTCGTCCACGTTCTGGATGTCAAAGTGTCCTTCAGGAGCCTCCTCCAGCTGCTGCTTCAGCTTCTCGTTGGCCTCAGCCATCCGAGGCAGGAAGCTCTGCAGGCGCTCCAGGACTGAAGGGCAGAAAAGGTTTGAATGTAAATGTTACGGGCAAACTTAAGGCCAGATATTTCAGGAGGAGGTCTCACCACTGCTCCTTGGCACCCGCTCCGTCTGCAGGGATCGGCCCGCTCTGGGCTTCAGGAGGAGCTTCTCACTGAGGCCTGGAGGAAAAACAGCAGCAGGTCAAAGAGAGACAAGAGGAAGAAGAGGAAACTTTTTAACATCACTTTTATCTTTTTTATGTTACGGTGGAAATACTGATGTTTTTAGAAACAGTAATATTTGTAGGATTCTAAGCCTTCTGCAGAAAATATCCTCTCATCCCAAATGTCCAAAGGTGATAATTATATGAACAGATCTTCTTTAGTGCAACATAGACTGCTGCAGGAGGCTCTGTCACAACTGTAATCATTTCTCATAACTCTTTTTGGAAAACATTAATAAGTTGAAGAACTACAACAGTTTATTTCTAGCCAACGTTTAGCCAGGTTTTAAGGAATTAAACAGGACGAGCTAACTACTTATGTTTTCGTGCAGTTTTTCCATGCAAGAAAAACATCGAAAAACTGCACAATTTTCGATTTCTATTATAATAAGGACGTTGTCAAAACTATTGCTTCCGCAGTTAGCGCCCACCAAAACATGGGAAAACAACACCTGCTGTTTACTTATAGCCAGTAGATAACGCTGAGAAAAACTTCTTAAAACATGTTTTTAGCGCCGTTGACCCTATTCCTGAAAAGGCCAGTACACCGTTAGATTAGCTTCTCACAGTAAACGGTGTTTTATAGAATAGAAATATCCTTCATTGTTATTATTCAAGATCCACTAATTCATTGATAGTGAAGAAAAAATTCAGACCTCCATCGTTTCCACAAGACAGTAAAGACTGGGAAATGTTTTTCTTCGTGTTTAGGTCCATGTTGGAAAGAAAGTTTAACTCGGCATGTGCAACACATGTAGCTAACACCTGGCTATGATTTCCGGACATCACCACACTTATATTTGTTTAGCACCACCTACTGTTTAGGAAGACTACTGAAGCTAAAGCAAATCTTTATTCAAAAATTGATTTCAGAGTCTACTTAAAAATAAATAAATAAATAAATAAATAAATAAAGCCCTTATTAAGCTTCTTCACATTTAGATCAATTGTAATATTTGTCGGTTTGTTCGTTTTTTTCTCAACAACGTGCACTCCGTCGTTTTCTCTGACATACTACAATCCAAATAGCGGTGTGGCACTTTTTGTTTGGTCTGGCTAAGAGAGACTGTATGGTAAGAGGTATCACTCTAATCTTTTTTTTACTTCGCATATTGTAGTTCTAAGCTTAAGATTCTTCTAGTGTAAAAGTTTGAGAAATCTGATGTTTTTGATAATCTCTGTGAAGTGTAGCATTAACTTGTTTATCTTTGACCAGTGAGGCATTTTGAAAATGGAAAAGAAGAAAGAAAAAGAAACAGAATGTTACTAAAGCATCATACTGCAAGAAGTTCAAAATCTTATATAAACTGTAGTCATCCACCTGGTAAATTTGAACTTAACAAACGAGCAATAAAATAAAAATGTTATAAAGCATAACGGACAGCTAAAATGAAAGAGTTTCTACAAAGAAACAGTGTAGCTGAGCATATTTATGTTAACGGGACAATCATAAGATTTTTTTATTGCATTAAAAAAACTTGTTTAGTATCCTATTATCATCTCATCTATCTGCATATACATCAGCACTGCAAAGACAAATACCAGAGTTAATCCTTGACGTCGTCTACTCCCTACCTCACTGCTGTCTTTGTGAAGTTTATGTAACTTGTAAACACGCTTAACATAGCTCCTGCGACCAGTTCCGTCATTTTCAAATAGAATTTCTATCGTCTTTCATTGACGATCTTTGTTGGCATTTTTTTTTTCCTCTGACGCGGATGTCTGGTTGGCTGTCACGTAAAACTGGCATCTCTCCTCCGGGTCGAAAATCCTTTCTGACGAACAGGTAATTCCTTGGAGAAAAAGAAAAACTAACAAAACTGTAGATAATGGAATATTTTATTGATATTTGTCGAGACAAATCTTGTGAAATAGCTTAGTGGTTCACGCGGAAGGTGTCGCGAGCAGCTTCCCAACTGTTTTCATTCCTGCACAGCTAGCTTTCAGCTCCCGAATATGTTTAGCTAATATAGACCACAGCTGGCAGCTTTTTCCTCACCCTTTTTAAAAGAAAGTTGCTATTAACGTGGTCAGCTGAAACTAATGGATGATTTAGAGGCACTTCCGACGGCTATAACTGGTTATTTCCTTTAACGTTATTGATAAGCAAATTGTCACAAAATTCCATGAAGATATTTGGAATATAAGGATACAGTCTAACTAAAGGACTAATTTTAGTTTTTGGATTTTGGTGTTGCCCGTGCTCTCTGGAAATCCTGTATGTAGAATTTGTCAGCCGTGAAAAGTACTAAAGAGGAAGTCTGAAATAAGATGCAACTAAGTGCCTGCTATTTATCTGATAAAACAACATTTCCTGCTCATAGTCATATCTCTTGAACTTTAACCTTTTTTAAGCTTCTGCGCAGCATAAAAAGCAGATCTGGATTCATGGTTTTCCAGCTGCAGTTCAGACTGAGTTTAGGACATCTGTGAACATCAACCTTCCAAGTCAACTCTGCCCGTCAGTTTGGGTTCATAGCCATTTCTCCATAGATTTAAAGTTGTTCCATTTTTTTCCTCCCATTTTCGTAAGTAACCTTTAACGGGAGTTGGCTATACTGAATTGTATTATTTAAAGTTATTAAATTAATATGCATACCACACTTCAGATTATATTTTTTTGCTATTTTTTTTTTTGCTTGAAACTATATAATTTTTCATTCCCTTCATGATTATTTGCTATGTGCTATTTTGTTGATTTCTTACATAAATTTCAAATAAAATGCATTGACACTTGTAAATATATGTAAACCTTCAACACTTTGCAGGCACTGCATTGTTCAGCACTGTAGTTCTAAAAGTGATCAAAAGTTCCTCAGACTAACTCTTCCTTAATACTTCACTAAATCATCGCTGCATTCTTGATGTTGCGTTGCTTATTATAATAAATTTTTAGATTTTATTTACAGTAACATTTCACTCAGTGTTTACACATCAGGATATAATAATGTAAGACACATTAAAAGGAGTTGAACATCAGTTTTAGAAGAACAACATATGGCACATTAAACCATGTCATCAGTTATTGAAGAAAACTAAGTGCATCCTTCCATTATCTGTTATTCTATAGGAACCAAGGGCAGATGTAGCAGCAGTATTAACTGTGTCAGTCAGTGACCAACAGGAAGTGTGACCTGGAGGTTTATATTGTATACTAGTTATTTTGCTCTTGTTTGACATGTGGCTGTTCTCCCGTCTCCCTCCAGTGATGCCTTCTAGTAGCCAGTATTAACAAGGCCGTTAGCCTGCGTGAACCTCTCTGTGTCGTCGTTGTGCTAAGTCCGCCGTCAGTCTGGATGAGAAGAGATGAGCCTCTGCGATCCTAGAAGCTGTCACCATGAGCATGAAGAACCTGGGCGGAGCCTTGGGAGACTCCCTGGGCTCTAGCCTGGCGGTGCGGATGAGCGGGGTGGCCGGTGGATGGAGTTCTCTCTCCCTGAAACCCGTGGCCCCGGTGCGCATCGGCTCCATTTTCCAGACCATGGTTCCCACTGGCTACACCAAGCTGCAGGAGGATCGATTAGCCATGGTGGACTTGGGGGGAAAACCCGAGGTCGGCTCGCTGCAGAACGGCTACAGACAGGAGGCGACTCACATGGAGGGCCGGCGGATCGTGGAGCGGGCCTCCCGCTCCTCCATAACTCTATCGGACTGTGGAGAAGGGGGCTGCGCTGAGACAGAGCCCATGCTGGCAGAGTGGAGGCTCTCCGGGGACGACGCCAGCGATGAGGAGGAGGAAGAGGAGGAGAAGGATACAGTGGAGGCGCTGGGGTCAGATGGATCCAATATGCCCAAAGAGTCGCCGCTGGCCATGGCTTTGCAGATACTGGTGCCTTTCCTCCTGGCTGGCTTTGGAACGGTGTCAGCTGGAATGGTGCTGGATATTGTTCAGGTAAGCTGGTGTGAAACCAGTAAAGATCCCATCTGAACAGACTGGGATTAACGGCTCATCTATGGTTATTAAATAACGTCTGGCTGTGGAGCTGATGTTCAGCTGCATTAACTCTGCACTGTGAAGGCCATGCAGTCATCACTGGAATAAACTCTGCTTTGAGCACGGAGCAGAAAGGATGCATTAGTTTAAAAAGAGGTTCTGAAAAGTATGCTTTTATATTAACCACCCTTTATTTTGAAAATCCCCAAAGTGCAAAAACTAATATCCTAATTAGTAAAAAGTCTATCTGTAGGTGATTTAATCTCATTATTAATGCAGATAATCTGTCTGTGTTTTGTCTTGTTTTTTGTGATTTAAATCACTGATCTTTGTGGTTCTTCTTTAGAAATTTCTGCAAGGATGTTTGTGATATTTTTCCTTTGTTAACTCCTGTAAGGTTTATTTGTGCAGCACATTTCAGCAACAAGGCTGTTCAGAGTTCTTTGCACTATAAAAACATAAAGCGGTAACCTATTTTGAAACATCAATAAACATTACATTTTGTCAAATGCCATCATCAAAATCATCAAATATATTAGTCAATGTTTTAGTTATTATGAATCAAAGGCAGCTTTTAGCCTTTATTAATGTAAAGGAACTCAGTGTTTCAGCAGTTTTTCAGTTTTCTGGAAGTTTGATCCAGATTACAAGAGCTTTTCCATGTTCCAAATATGTAATGCTACATATAGAACAAAATGATGAGTTAGAAAAAAGAAGACTGACAACTCAAGCATATTTATTCTATCATAGACTATAACTTGAAGTAGAAGTCAGAAACAATGCCACCTAAAGGTGGGAGGTAGCAGTCAATTAATTGTGAGTTTATTATGGAAAATTTGTAATAAACTCACAATTGTATGCGGGATCTGTTGATTTTTTTTTGGCATGAATTTCTGCAAAAAAAAAAAAAACTGTAGTGACTGACTAGAGAACAAACAACATGAAGAAGATCAAGGAACAAGATGAGCAGCTTTCTGGTTGCCACAGAGCAGGTTCTGGCAGATTTGGTTTACTGTATCTGTGTTAGTTTTGCTTCCTTGTAGTTTTCTGATCCTCTTTGAAATTTGATTTAAAGCACAATTGTGAAATATAACTATTTTAAATGGGAGAAAATGTATTGGTGACAAGAGAATGCTTGGATGTAACCTGGATCATCATGTTTAACCCTCCTTTACCTTGATGGGTTTAGCTGAGCGGATCACTAGAGCTGATAAAGAAATACAGAAACAAAACAAAAAATACAAAATCTGTCCAAGAGATTGTTTGACCAATAACTCAACTTTCTCTGTTCTACTATCAGTTTTCTGTTTTCTAAGTTTTCCAGGTCTGTGTAGCTGATCTCTTTGATGACTCAACAGGGAGAGTTGTGGACTCTTATCTGAATGACACCAGGGCTTTTATCTTTAAATGTCAAATTAGGCTGCGTGATAAGAGGTCAGGTGTTGTTTCCAATGTGTCCGCAGCACTGGGAGGCCTTCCAGTTCATCACAGAGATCTTCATCCTGGTTCCTGCTCTGCTGGGCCTGAAGGGGAACCTGGAGATGACTCTGGCCTCCAGGCTGTCCACAGCTGTGAGTCCTCAATCAGCTCATTTTTTATTTCTGTCTCAACAATGCAAATGCTGCTGTCAGAATGTGCCGGTTGGATAACCATCAGAAAAAAAAATACCACACCATCAAGGTACTGACAGGAACCAGCATTCAAACAAAGCTGTTCAACAAGATCCACTTGTGTTATTCACAGCAGCTTGCCAACATTATCATTCCTTTAGTTTCCAGTTTCCTGTTTTCAGCTGGCAGAATCACAAAAGGATTCCATGAGTCAGCTGACCACAGTGTGCATTTTTTGAGCATTTTAATTAGAGGTGTGCCGATCGATCGGTCACCGA
>NW_015113782.1:191229-201781 GCF_001443285.1 Poecilia latipinna
AACCTGATCGGCACATCTCTAATATTAATACTTTGTATGACTTGATACCAGTACTAGGTATGAGTATTTGTCTCATTTATCATTCCACACTGATAGATAGGAGTAGGAACTGGGGATGTGATAACTCACATTATTTTGAAAGCGCAACACAGCTTCATGTCAGTGCAAAACTCTTGATGTCACCTGCACACAAGTAGGTACTGTGACCTGCAGACACGGCTGTACTTTTACCATAAAATGGATGCAAAGTCATTTTAAATAGTTTATATTCACTTTTAGCATTTTTGCAATAATATCACAGCATGTCATGGTTAAAGTTTAATTTCACCCACTCTTTAAAGGTCACCTGTGCCTAATGGCAACATGTGCAATCAGCTTGCTGCTGTGGAAGAGCCTGCTCTCTAGTTCTGTCATCAGTTTGCACATAAATGTGCCATTTTTTACCACTTTGGTTAAGATTAGTTCATGTGTGAGTCAAGCTGCTGGAACATCTGTGAAACCTGGAGGAGAACCGATCTGATCCCAACATCCTTCTGGAAGGGTCAGGTTGGAAAACTCTCGTACAGGTCTGCAGCAGGTGGCAGCTAAACACACTTCCTGTTCTGTTCACATGGAGGTAGAGAGGAATTTTTCCACTTCTCAATCTGAACAGAGCTGGAAGCTGAATAAAGAAAAGACAGAGCAGAACTGGGTCTTTGTTGGGGTTCCAGTTGGTGGGCCCCTCCCTCTTTGGCCCCCAGCTCCCTGCATGGAGGAGCTCCACCTTCACAGCACTGTGTCAACAACAAGCAGAGTTCAGTCAGATCAAATACCCTCTGCAGCTCCTCTAAAAGCACATTTAACCCCTTCTGGTCATGCAGTGCTGAAGCACAATTTCAGCACTGCACTACTGTTTATTTTTTACTCTCTCTCTATCACTCTGTATGCAGGTAAATGTTGGGAAGATGGACTCTCCCATAGAGAAGTGGAACCTAATCATCGGCAACCTGGCACTGAAGCAGGTAGTTACCCAGCCGGCTCCCATCCAGCACCCCGCAAAAGTATTGGCACCCAATACGTGCTCACAGTTTAACTTTGGAATTTTCATTGGGATTTTATGGGTTAAACGAGCACAAAAAGGCAAATGTCTTAAAATTGGAAGCAAAATGATCTTTGAGTTGTTTTTTGGGGGGTTTGTTCTGTGATGCTGTTTGTTCTCCATCAAACCTATAAGCCTTCACAGAACAATTCTTTTAAAAACATGAATTATTTAAAAACGGTGAGCTACTTTGTTGGTCCATTGTATAAAATCCTAATAAATTACTCTGAAGTTTGTCACAGCAACGTGAGAAACACTGTGAAACAATTGAAGAGGTGTTTTGCACTGCTTCTGTAATTCCAGGTTTTATTATTCTCATCAGTCAATCAAATTCTTGATTTAACTTTTTTCATATTCACATTTACGGATATTTTAACACAGTAAGTTGTACCTAAAGTTGGAAGAAAAACATTTCTCTTTACTGTAATGTAATTTATTGTAGAGGAATGAGGCCATGGCTGTTTTACCTTCTCATGAGCTGCAGCTGACAGTAGGTGATGAGTTTTCATGTGATTGCTGCTGATCATCCTCCCACACACTGCTAAACACACAGGAACACACAGCTACGTCACCGCGGGATGACGGGCTGTTTGTGTGCCTCGTTGTGGAATAACATCAGTAATGATTGTGGCAGATTATACTCAGATGTAATGATGTGCTTCTTCAACACAGGCTGTCTCTTTTTAATAATGTCGTCTTGTCATTTTTAATTTCTTTTTTTAAACACTCAAGTGAAACCCCTGTGTGTTTCCAGGTCCAGGCCACGGTGGTGGGGTTCCTGGCAGCTGTAGCAGCCGTCATACTCGGTTGGATCCCAGAGGGGAAGTTTCAGATGAGCCATGCTGTTTTGCTGTGCTCAAGCAGCGTGGCCACGGCCTTCATAGCCTCCCTGCTGCAGGGTAAACACTCCTATCATAAAGTGTCACAACTGGAGCTCAGCACCACTTCCTTAAAAAACACTCTCCTCTCTGCGGATATAGTTTGTTACTGAGATGTCAGGGTTAGTTTTTCTTTACTCAGGAAATATTTACTCAGGAGAATAAACTCTTTGTTTTATTTCTCTTTTGTTCCTTTGTTCTTTTTTCTTCCTCTTTTTTTGCTTTTCCCCCTTTTTTCTTTCTACTTTTTCTTTTTTGCTTTTAATTTTTTTTCCTCTTTTCCTCCTGTTTTTTTTCTCCACTTACTTTTCCCTCTGTTGTTCTCTTCTTGCCCCTTTTCCTTTGTTTCCTTTTTTTTCTTTTTACCCTTCTTTGAAATGCTTTGGGGTTCTATCTTTGTCCATCGGGAAACTGAAATGTTTACTTATTTAAAAAAAATATCCCTTCCCAAAGTTTCCTCTTCCAATCCCCTCTGGAAGTGGAAACAGATGTTTTTTTTTTCCTGTTAATTTAACTTAATTTGACTTAATTTCTCCTCGTATACGGCTGCAGCAAACATTTCCACCCTGTCTGACACTTCTCCAGTGACTCCCTATATTTTTTCTCTCCATAATGATCAGCTTAAAGTCATGTTAGTAATGACCACTGCTAAAGTTCCCTGCCATTTTCTCATTGTGTTTAGGTATCCTCATGGTCGGGGTAATTGTGGGGTCGAAGAAGACCGGCATCAACCCGGACAACGTAGCCACACCCATCGCTGCCAGTTTTGGTGACCTCATAACTCTGGCCATCCTGGCCTGGATAAGCCAAGGCCTCTACAAATGTCTGGGTCAGTAGCTAATTACTGTGTTTATGAAGTTTTCACAGCCACAGTCAAAATTACATGACTATTAGCAGGGAGCAGCTGTGTCTTTATTATTATTTTTATTTTCTGGGTTTTATGTTTTCCTCATTCTGAGGGAGAGCTAATTCCAGAAAAGCATTTCAAATGCTCCCAAATGATTCCACATAATGAATTAAGATTTCATAAATAAATTCAAACAGGCATTTCATATTGTCTTACAGTAAAAGTTTTCACAGGATTAAAATAATTCAACACAGCACCTTCATTAAGACGACATCATGTTTGTTACCAGGTGGGAGGATGATTTAAATCAAATCCAGAATGTTCAAAAACATACACTGCAGATTCCGCCATGTCATTTTTATAGAATCAAGACAGAACAAACTGAAAGGCTTAGTAAAAAGCAAAATAGTCTTTTTATGACGTTACCACTGATATAAACAAACATCTGTTGAAAATATGCAAAACTCAGGGTTCTAAATCATCCATTTTTTTCAAGATGCAAATGCTTTAAGGATATCTCTGCTATCATAAAGTTAAATGCTGATACATATTGAAATAAGTCTGACAGGAAATAGGGTAAAGACAGAGAAGGGGAAGACATGCAAAAAAAATGACCTGAAACCAGATCAACCCTCTGCAAACTGAGGCACCAGCAAATCAAATAAAGGTTTTGAACACTGGAGCTTTAAAACAGTGAATAAAAATAATTTCTGATTATATATATTTGAAAAACAGTTTTTTCAAACATCTGATGCATTGCTAAATGTTGATACTAATAACACTTCTACCTGTGAAATCATTCATATTTTAAAAAGTTGCTTAACTCTGCTAGACCATAATTCCCCTCACTCTCTAGATGCGTAATTAGACACTTCCCTCAGTCAGCCAGTAGGGGGCCCTCCTGATTCATTCTGCGGCATGTTTTTGATGTCCTTTCTCCAACAGATCCCATCCAGATAGATGCATTCTGTTCCACCATCCTGTCTTAGGCTCTCAAATAAAGCTGTTTACCCGATACATTAGAACCTCTGTCAAGTTTCATGCAGTCATAGAAATGTGTAAAATTATTAATAAAAGAAACGATTAAATATTTGGAGCTAAATTTAAATAGTTCTAGGACAGAGCTGTACAGTGAGACTGCAAACAGGAGCCCTGTTGTTCTTCACCCCAGTCACACAGATACTTTCTGTTAAATTCACATCAAAACACATCTGCAGAACTTCTAACTTTGGATCCAGTCAGCCCAGTACCAAATGTCGCCACGGTGATGGCCATGACAGCTGCAGGGACTCAGATCCTGATAGGTTTATTTATGGCAGTTGCTGTTGTTGAGGCTACCACAACACATGGAAGTCAAAATTCTCCACATGCAGAAAACTGCATAGTTGTACAAAATATTATGATGCACTGTGTGTGTACGTGTGTGTATAAAGTGCCTTGCAAATGTATGGTGAAACAAAATGAAGCATGTGTTCATGGGGGATCATTTGGGTCATATCTCTATCAGTTTTGCCCATTCATCTTTGCAAAATGGCTCAAGTTTTGTCAAAATAGATGGAGCGTTAAATATCAAGTTTAAAGTCATACAAAAGCAAAACAAAATTCACAAAAGTTTCATCTTTGCAGATTAAAGTTAAATTGTGATGAAATAAAGCGCTCGGTTTTTATTTTCCTGTTTGTTTGAATGTGGTCTGTCAGGCAGTGAGTTTAGTTCAATTACAAGTACTGTTCAAAACAGAGCTTATTAAATTCAGTTTAGAGCTGCATCATTTTCTTTACATCATAATTATGTACTGCTTTTTTAGCCTGCTACATAAAGTGCTAATAACATACAATGATGTTTTTATGATTGAATCTTGTTTGTAAGAGTTCTGACCCAGACTGTTAGAAACTCAGGAAACCTTTGCAGGTGTTTGGAGTTAATTCCCTGATTAGGGTGCAACACCATGGGTTTCTAGTGTCCAATATTATTTTTTTCTTAGACACTGAAATTAACTTCAGAAAAATATTTGACTTATTCTATGAGTTTTATTTCCTGGCGTTCAGTGGTAGTTTTGATGCCCAGGGCAACATTAGAGTGCACCAGATGAAAAACAAATATGATGTATCATTTGGACCTAGAGCTAGTTTTCCATTGGTTCTCTGCATAGTAATGTAGTTTTGGCGCCCCCTACTTACTGCTGAGATTATGGAGACTATTTTACATACTACCCTAGAATTTAAATGGACTTCTTCTTTATGATTTTTTGGGGAAGGGGTCATGGCAGACGGAAGGTATCGTCCATGGTTCTATTTATGCAGAAAACCATAACTCAGAAATACTTACTTGAAATAAAATATTAACTTTGTTACTGTGTGTTTGCTCTTTGCATTTTAGTTTTTGAACAGACAAAGATCATTCATCCTCATTGGCAATTTATTTGTTATCTTGGTGTAAGGCAGAATTAGCAGGATCACTTAGGACATTGGTAGGAGCGGTTAGAGCGTTTCCACCACCAGTACTGTATGCTACGGGTCGGTATGGGTCGGTATGGGCCGCTTTTGCCGTACCACTCAGTGGAAACAAGGCATTCTACAATTAGAATAACTTATGCAAACTTGTAATAATAAATGATGTCCATGGGAGCCAAAGAAATGCATTTTCAGCATGTTTCTCCTGCTATCTTCCCAGACTCCTATCCTTACGTATCATCGTTGGTTTGCGCCTTCTTCATGTGTCTGACTCCTCTGTGGATCGTCATTTCCTCCAAGCACCCAGCCAGCCGCACGCTGCTGTACTCCGGATGGGAGCCAGTCATCACCGCCATGGTCATCAGCAGGTGTGTGTTATGTTGTCAGGAGAAGAAAAACTCAAAGTGTGGGTTTTGTGATCTTGAGAGGATTTCATGTGTCATCTTTCCAACACCTACACTGCAGCCTCTAGTGAGTTATCAGGGTGATAATCTTGCAATCCTTGAAGACTGATGTTCACAGATGTTCTCCATACGGTTTGCTGAGTTTGAGTTGTTTTGTAAAGAGAGAGTGAAAATATCAGCTCCTAGTTATGTGAAGCTGCTAGAGCTTTAAAAAGCTCTGAATGTCCTTCTGCTACTTCAGGTTGATTTTTACACACCCAATTCTACTGGAACACACTTCGGTTTGTTGTTATGAATTTTTTTGCTAGTCACTGCATCCTGTTTATGCTTCTCCCAGCATCTGCTTTGTTGGATGACGCATTCCCTTAAACAAATTGCAGCAGTGAGCGCTCACACCCTCCGTTCCCCTTGAGCCTGGCTCCTTAAAAATAAAGCCCAAAGGAGGGAAACAACTCTCTTCCTCTGCAGCTCTTTCTTTTCTCTCGGCGCACATAATTCAACCCGGCCTTTCACTCTTTATTAGCCAGGGAGATGCAGGAAAAATTAATACTAGCAGTGCATATCATCACCTAGGTTGATTATTGAAATATCAACAATAATCTGTTGGTTTATTCAGAATGAATGGATATTATTTAAAACTTACCTAAGTCAGATTATCAGTTTAGGGGGAATATTTGTAGGAGTGAATGTTCTGAAAGAGTAGCACAGGAAGGACACAAAGTATGTCCTTAACTCTGATATCACAAGCTGCATTCCCTTTATAAATGTGTGCAGAACTTTATCAAAAAACACAACTGCGGTGTTTCTATCAAGTAAAAAGCGTGAAAAGGTTTGTTCACACAATCAGTCATTAAAAAAAATAAATAAATATGTTGCAACATCATTCTCCAACTACTTCCCGTCATCTTCTTCTTCGTGGTTTGGATCAACGGCAACATCAGAATTTTGATCATGTGACCTGTGTGATGGGGAAAAAACTGTTTCCATTGTAGTTTTGCCAAGAAAACAATTTCAGTACAGCCAAAGCACCACCTTAACCTTAGAAAGGTTAACCTTTCTAGGTTGCCACCTTAACCTCAAGAGGTTAAGGTGGTTAACCTTAACCTTAGAAAGGTTAACATTTCTAGTTTAAATAAGAGGTTAAGGTGGCAAAACTTTGCATCAAAAAATGAGTTGTTTTTCAAAATTGCTGTGTTTCCATTAAGTTAATTTATTTTTGTAATTTCAATTTGCACAAATCTCTGAATCCAGTCCTACCTTTAAAGCAATCTCTGTCATTCAACAGAAATTGTTTCCGTTGAACAAATTTATTTTTGAAATGCCAAATATCAATGTCAAAGTAAATGGTCAGTGGAAAAGCAGCTATTGATACCAACTTTCTCCAGTCCTACTGATACCTCACATCATACAATATATTTTTCCTTGTGCTGTTAAAACATTGCTGCGGTTTAAAATTAAGTCTAAACATTAAAAAAAAAAAAATTCAATTTCTCTAAAACGGTTCCAGGTTAGAGCTGTCTCATTGTGTCAGCTAATACCTTCAGCGTTAGCGAATGGAGATATTGGTACAACAAATAAAAGTGGAACTTCTTGCAGGAAATATGTTTTTCTACTAGATCTACTTAAAATAAAAGGTATGTGTAAAGAAAAGAGCCCTTATTTACCATCTTAAATTGTTAAATATTTTATTGTGTGGTTTTTTTATTGTAATGCAAGAAGCCCTCCTGCAACAAACACTCATTAATTATAGATGTTAGGAGCAGATCCAAAACCTGTGTGTGAGGGAGTGAGTAGAAAGAAAACCGTGCTGTGATTTTTATTACATGACATTTATCATCATTCCGACCTCCTTTTCTAGTCAGATGTTTTCTGGCTTGCAGCATTGGTTGCATCCATTTTCATGGCTGAGTCGAGAAAAAATTGAAAGAGAGAAATGGAAAATAAAGCAGCTGGAAGTTACTGAAGATTTATGACCTTTAGGTGTGGAATACAGAGCTCAGGCATCGACGCAGAATACAGTGGCCAGCCAAGACTAAACCGGGGGATAGCAGCGTCCGAAGCAGATAAACATTTTCCAGTCCAGTATGGTCTGTGACACGTTGAAATGGAAAGAGATAAACCATAGCGACTTTGCTGTAATCTCAGCTTTCCTTTTGTCGGCCCCCAAAGCTGGACATATATTTTCTCCTGTACTAGTGAACTGCATGAACATCAGCTATACCTTCCATAATCAGGTCCGTTTTGACTGAGACATTGGAATGTAATTGTTTGCCATAAGAAGTGAAAAATTTGTGAAACAATGTAACAGGTCAGCTGACGTTGAGCACTAACTCCTCCCACACTTTTGCAGAGAGAGGAGTTGACCGCAGCGATTTTCAGTCAAACTATGACCGATGACACTTTCACTGCTCCAATTGGTGATTTCATTTAACCAAACACACCTGGGTCAAATGACTGAACTGCTGTTATTCAGCTGATGTTTTTATATGTTTTCACAATGTAAAGCACTTTGGACTGCAGTTTTGTTGAAATGTGCTATACAAGTAAAATTGATTGATTCAGCTGTTTCCATCCAACTGTCAAGCAACTTTTGAGCAAACTTTTAAACCGCCGCTAAAAAGAAAGAATTAGGCTTGTTTCCATCCACTCATTTGAAGCAAATCACGGAAAGTGGGATTTCATCAGATGTTGACGCTACACATGGCTGAATAAACAGGAAGTAGAGGTTGTTACTAGCATGTTTACCCAAGTCTCTTTTGAAATAGATTTTTAATGTCAATGAGACATTCCTGGTCAAATAAAGGTTTTGGATCACACATCTCAGATAAATGAATCGTCCTCAGAGCTGGAGGTTAGGACTTTGAAATTTTCCGATCCTTCCACCACCACCAGTGGAAGGGAGTGTTCCTCCACACCCATCCCAGCCTAGAGTGCCTCTCGCCAGCCACTGCATGCTGACAGACCTCCCATCCATTCTGGAGGTTTGGGCGGTGAAAGTTCATTACCTCAGAACTTTTTCAGAAAATGTGTTTCCATCTTCCTTTTGATGCATTGAAACACAAATAAGCAGAAAAACATTTTTACAAAATAGAAGTATTACGGTATTTTGAATTTTCATCAACCTTTTCTAACGCAATACATTAGAAAAAAATGTTGATGGAAAGATGGCTATTGAAAGGTTGTTGCAGTACCTCTGGAGGAGAACCCAAACAGCAGTAGCTGTACAAAGTTTCAAAAGCTTCTGTGTTTTCCTGCTATTGAGAAAAGATTGCTATCCTGCTTGGAGAGCAACCTGGTGTGCCAACCATGAACTTCTCTCAGCGTTTAAACTGATTTCTAATCTCTTCCAGTTTGGGGGAAGTTTAGATTTAATTAATGATTGAGAGATAACCACTAACAGACACCACAGGTGATTGTAAATATATAATGTAAACTGAAAATCTGTTGCGGATGGATGGATGGATGGATGGATGGATGGATGGATGGAAACTTTATTCATCTCTTTCCCTGTGGGATTTACCCACAGGGAAATTACAGTTCAGTCTCCCACACAGCACCAATACAAACCATTTTTAACAGGTAACAGTACATATGAGCAGCAAGCATAAAAACTGGACCTGGTCCTTGTGTGTAAGGTCATGTAAGGCCAGATCCTTTATTCCACATTCACCTCCTAGTCAACAAATGATAAAACTGGTTCTTCTCTATTTTTGTTCTTTTTTATTTTTATTTTTGCCCTTTTTAATGTTAAAAATAACACCATCAGTTAATCTGTGTATGTTGTGTGTTGCAGTATTGGAGGACTCATTCTGGACAAAACAGTGTCTGACCCTAACCTAGCCGGCATTGTAGTATACACCCCAGTTATCAACGGTGAGTACTGGCTGCTCTTTTTTGTTATATGAAAAAGTTTGATGATCTTAATTTTAATTTCCAAATTTGTGGGTGTTTGGATCAGTTATTTCAGTTTGCTGTATCATATAACCCAGGGGTCCCCAAACTACGGCCCGTGGGCCGGATCCCGCCCGCCTCCACATTTGGTCCGGCCCCCTGAATAATACCAGAAAGCATTCAGATATTTTTATTTTTTTCATTTACCGTATTTTCCGGACTATAAGCCGTTTATATGTGAATTTTTCTTCAACCACCAGGGGGCTCTTTAGCAGGAAGTGAATCATTGGAAGTCTCGGGTTACTTGCGTGCCAACATTGAGCCCACAAGCAGCAAAATGAGTAAGAAACAGATCAGATGTCTTTGGAAAGTTTCTTTGCAAAAGAGAAAAGGCCCAGAGAAGAGACAGGAGAATGGATTTATCCTGGACTGGTAGGTGAGTCCCACATTACAAGCAGCTCTGTGTAACATGCGGCGACCAAGATTCAAGCTGCTTTGCCACATAGAGACCAAGCAGGCTGTGCTCAAGGAACACAGCTCGGGTGTTATTGTCTCTCATCACTCCCTGATGTCTCCTTGCAGAGAAACAAGCTCAGGGCTCCCGTTAGTCATTATTGTGAGTTAAAATTTTCACGAAAGTAAAATGTTCGTTTTTGTGGCGCTTGTTATTTTGAAGGGATATGTAAACGTTACCATAGCGACCAGAGTCAAAGAGCATTTGGGCAGTGGTCGAGAGGAGATGAGTAGAGCTTGTGAGTCGTAAGTCTGGTTTAGACGACAAGATTTAAGAATTGTCGGCCGATTCTCCAAACCTCTGTGATCACAGAGCTGATAAAAGTACAACAGGTTCGATCGGTTCGTGTTCAGCCACACGGTAGGAGCAACACGAACCGATTCCAGTCAGGAACATCGCGATTCCAGAAGAAAATCCACAAAATCCCCAACATAGCGGGAATTTAGAATAACCAAACACGGATGACGATGTAGAAACAATAGTGACAGT
>NW_015113782.1:204805-249972 GCF_001443285.1 Poecilia latipinna
GATTCTAGAAGAAAATCCACAAAACCCCCAACATAGCGGGAATTTAGAATAACCAAACACGGATGACGATGTAGAAGCAATAGTGATAGTTTGTGGACTCATTTTAAGTGATAAAAGACGTAACAAAAAGAAAAGGCGATGGATAAAAGACGACGGGAGCAGCCGCTCTATTTGTTGCACTATGATTTTGAGGTGACTATGTTTTTTCATAGTTAACATTTTTAACTGAATAAACATAATAATGACCTTTACATAAACACTTCCACATATCATCTCCGATATCCACCGGACTCTCAGTTGCGTGATATGTCACCTATTTGGGATTCCCCTCTGTTCTTACGTCACCGCGCTTTCTGATTGGACAAAATTTCCAAGTCTTGACCGGTCCGTAGTAATAAAAAGGTTGGGACCACTGATTTAGCACATGCTAGTAGCAGACACGAAGGATCAGCACTTTTACTGTTACAGTTACCGTTCAGAAACTACCGTAATCAGTTCAGTTAAATCTAAACTTGGCAACTTTTTCTTTTTCAACCCTAATAAATGTGATATTCAATTGACCTGTTATGACTCAAATTTTGGGTGTCCGCCCCCCTCTGCTGCTGCTGCATCGTTGTGGAAAACCTGGAGCGGCAGAGATATCTGTGGTTTATATGTGCATGTTTACTGGTTTATTTAAAAAAAAACAACTTTGGGGTTGTGGTTTATAGTCCGTTGCGGCTCATAGTTTGGAAAATACGGACTATAATCCTTACTGGATTTTTTTCTGTGAAGAACCCAGAAAATGTTATTTGATTGTGCTTTCTGGAAAACAATACATTTTTACATTTAGGCACTCCTGCAAACGTCACACTTTTTCTGTTACAAATTGACTCCCACCAGAGAAAGGAAAAGTTATGTGGCCCTCACAGGAAAAAGTTTGGAGACCCCTGATATAACCAATGGACTCGGTAATATTTCAGTAGTTCAGTGAGGTTTATTGGATTAAATAGAAAATGTGCAAAATACACAGAGAAAAAAATTGACAGGTGCAAAAATTTAGGCAGCTCAACAGAAAAAATCACATTAATATCTTTTAGATCCTCTGTTTGCAAAAGTAACAGCCTCTAGACTCTTCCTGTAGCTTCTAGTGAGCGTCTGCATATTGGATGAAGGTACTTTGGACCATTCCTCCTTGCTAAACGTTTCCAATTCAGTTGGGTTTGATGGACAGACCACTTCAAATCATCCCACAGATGTTCAATGATGCTCAGGTCTGGTGACTGGGATGGCCATTGCAGAACATTTTACTTTTTCCTCTGCGTGAATGCCAGAATAGATTTGGAGCTGTGTTTTGGATCATTGTTTGGTTAAGACTTTATGAGTTATTAGAACCGGCTGTTTGTAATAATGAACCAGAATTCTGCTGCTGTTTTATAGGTTTTCCTCTTTAGGAATGACCTTAATGAAACCCTTCTTTGAGCTGTTCTTATATTCCATTGATTCATTTCGCACACGCCGTTCCTACGAGCTGACATCAAAGTGAAGGAGATGAGGAAAGTTGCTCTGTTGTTGTTTGTCTCCTTTATCTCCCTCCTTTGTTTTAATTAGTGCAGTCTTTGACCCCGAGAACAGAGATGGAGACAAATAGTTTCTAGACAAGATGGATACCAGGGACACAGAGTCCATTTATCTTGTGCAGTGCAGCGAACAGTGAGTGATGGTGGATGTGAAAACGGGGGAAGCAGCCCTGCTTAGTGAACCCCTGCTTCAAAAAAACTGTAGAAACTTTACCTAATGAGACTGGAGCTGGCAGACGGCTGCTTTCTGTGTATCTGTTTAGTTTAAACTGGACCTTTTCCACATCCCGTTGCTAGCAGCCGGAGCTGTGCTTGTCTGTTCTTTTGGCACCTTAACAACAAGAGATAAGCTTTTAATTAAGTGGCATTAATGAGAGAGAGTTAAAGAGAGGATTCTTTTTCTGTCCTGCTTTCCTTTGAGACATTATCTGCGCCAAACAACTGAGGTCTCCAGGGAGGGGCCTGCTCATAAATATAATCAGTTTTTGTGTTGTAGCGAATTTTTAAATCTCCATCATTTTCAAAATTCTGATGACAAGCGGAGGAAAAACCCTGAGGCTGTTTAGTTGTTTCAGCTGATTAAAACACTCTGTGGCCTAAAGAAAAGAAACACACACAGCAAATAAATGACTGTCTGACTCTTACCTGATATGGTTGGAAAAAAATGTCATGATCATTTTAGAAATAAACATTTTAGGTTGTTTTTCTAAGTAAAAGGTTTTCAGAAAGAGTCAGCAGCGCAAATGCAGCAGAAAAAGAAAGGAAGTCTGTCTAGCTGATTTCTTCTTTATTGTAGCATTACTTTTTGGCAGTAAATTTTCAGTAAAGCCACATTTGTAAGGAAAACATATTTGTGGGTTGAGCAGTAAGATTATGCTGGCGGCCATGAAAAACCTTCCCACCAACAACGCTCTGCTTCATCTGGAGATCTGATTGGATGATTAATGAAGTTAGAAGAAACGAGACATGGTAACAATTTACCCAGCTGAACAAACAGAAGACCTCCTCAAGCTGGTCACCAGCACGGTCACACGCTGCTGCTGGATGCCATCGCATTCCTCACCCATAATCTGATGCAAATAGGTTTCTGGTTTGGTTTTAGTGCTGTAGATTCAAGTAGCATACAAACCAGCACAGGTGTGTGTTTCTTCCTGAGTGGTAAGATTAAAAGGATAATTGAAACATTTATATATTTCACCTTGCTATGGTTTCCACTGGCTATTTTATTCACACATGGATCCAAAATCTGTAATTCAGATCATTTATGTTTGTTTTTGTTTTTTTTAAATGAATGTTTTAGGTCAGTTCTGTTGTTTTCTGTATCAGATCGTATCAGCTGAGACTAAGCCTCAGCTACTGATATCAGAAGTGGAAAAAGCAGATCAGTGCATTTTTCCTCAGTTACCAGGAAGAACTGGCTGCTAATGAAACATTCAGAAGCCTGTTGGTTGTTGACAGGCTGGAGGCTTCGATGATTTTGTGGCTGGATACATTTCATGTTGTTCCATTTATTTTATTAGTCAAACAAATGCATAGAGTTTCAGGTGTTAGAAAGCCTTTGATGTGACTTTGTGAAACCTGCTTTAATCTTTGCTTGTCATCTTGTCCTTTTTTTTCTTGCTCTGCTTTGTGTTTTTTTTTAGGTGAAGCTCTTCTTGTGTTCTGAATCACTTTCTCTCATGAAAGTCACTTTTTTCCTCCTCCTCTGGTGTTTTTCAAAGATTTTACAGTGTTTCTTTGTGCTTTGTGTTATATTCAGATTGAAAATGATAAGAGGCTGACATGCATTTCCATTATTATATAAATTCACACTTGGCAATAAAGCATCAGGTATTAAGAGAAGATTACTTATTTGATCTGTTAAAGCTTTGAGATTAATACAGATAAACATTTGGGGTGATGTATTGATGATGAAGCAACCCACCTTCAAAATCTTAAATTAAACTATAATTGTAAAGTTTCTCCAATATTAATATGTATGTTCTTTCCTATTATCTGGTATTGTTAAAGGAATAGACCTGTCATTTGTCTGTGAATGAACCTGTCTTGAGGTCAATATAGAGTGAATAAAGCTACAAAGTTGAAATGTTGGAAGTTCATTCCTCATTTTGCAGCCAGTTGTTATCAGTGATGGTGATTTAACTGTAAAGGTTACTTGACTTAAAGTTGATCCTTTAAAAATGAGAACTCTAAAAGGTCTAGACTCAGAGTTCCAAAAGCCATTAAAAGTTTGTGAAACCTTTAACTTGTTCATAATAAACATAAACAAATGTGTTTTTGGTGTATTTCTGGACAAGCAGGAGAGCTACAATAGACGGACCATTCAAAGTTTAACTGTTTATTATCCTGCATTATTTCCAAAGTCTTAAACAGGGGTCTTTGGGATATCTTTACTTGTGATAAGAAAAATCAGAATATTTTTGCTACCTCAAACTTGTCTTAAATGTCAAGAGATAGTGTATATTCTGGGATACAAGCAATCTTTAAAACTAAAAACCATTTTTGCCTTCAGTTCAGCTGAATTGGTAGGGAACATAGTAGATTCATAAATCTACTATGTTCCCTTTTTAAAGAATTACCCTCTTTTTTTTCAATAAAAAAATCTATTAAAAGCTAATTATTACATTTTCTTCAACTGCAGGGTGTAAATTTCAACATTTATGGAAACTGAAAAATTCTGTTACAAAAATGCTATGCAAATATTGCATAAAAACATGCAAAAAAACAAGCTGTTTTTATTAGCTGTACCTTTTAAGAGATGTCGTTCTCTTTCTTAGAGAAAGTAGTCATTTTAAGAAATTCTAGATCATTTACACTGTTCTACTTTTCTCAGCTGTTGATGACCCACCTGTCCGTCTTGTGCAGGTATTGGAGGAAACCTGGTGGCCATCCAGTCCAGTAGGATTTCCACCCACCTGCATTTCCACTGCGCTCCGGGAGAAGTTCCTGACGAGGCCAAGGGCTGTTACTACCCCTGCCGCACATTCTGTGGCACAGGTCAGTCCAGCCACCAACTGCACCGAGGTCACTTCATTCTCATGTGATGTTGTAACAAACGTGCAGATTAACTGGCACAGATTTAAACTAGTTCTACCAGCTGACAATATAATTTATTTTCTTTCTTTTTTTTCAATTTAATATCAGGATGAAGTCATTAATTGATCTATCAACCTACTAAAAGGTCTGATAGAACATACTGTGTTATGTTGTTTGGCCTACAAAATATTGCAAAACACTAGTAATACCAGAAGTGAGCCAGAACAGGAGAATGATGCTGCCACCACCGTGCTCAGCAGTGGGCTGCAGAAAGGGACTTGGAGTTGTTGTTGCTAAGCCTTTCAGAACAATTTATCAACATTTTGTCCCAATCAAAGAATTTACCTTTTAATTAAACTGCAATGTCTTGTAGCTGTTTATCCAAAATTGAAAATCAATCATTAACTGTGCTTTATTTAAATAATTTTATGGAAACACAAAAATTTAAAAAACAATGCCACTAGGATGTGGTGATTTATTTATTTATTTATTTTTTTTTTGGGCCACATCTAAATTGATTTATTTAGCAAAACTGCAATGGAAACATTTTTTTTCCTCATCACACAGTAACATGATCAACAGCTAGATGTTGCCACCAGCCAAAACCCTGAAGGAGGTGACAGGAAGTAGTTGGAGGATGATGGCGCAGCGTGTTTTTTAATGACTTACAACTTGAACAATATTACTCATGTGTGATTCTAATTGTGTTTTCTTATTTAACGGAAACACTGCAGTTGCAAATTTAGGCTTTTTTGGCATTAGCGGAATATTGACAAAGTTTTGTGCATATTTGTAGTAGAAACACAGCCAGTGTGTTTATAATGCAAAAGTTGGATATAGCTGCAGATGGACGGTCACAGGACAGATGAGGACAAAGTCTGACAAAACTTTAATATTCTGCTCATAAGATGTGAGACTAACTCCAACTCTCAGAAAAGGTAATTATGTCCAAGACAGACTGAGGCTAAATTCACTAAATGAATTTCAGCTTTCATCCACACAGTCCTACTATGCAGCTTTGATCCAGATTTACAGGGACATATTTAATCTTCATGTCAAGCAAAGGCAGATGGTTAGAGATGCTTTAAGGAATAAACTATAATCAAAATGACTTTGTTCAATATTAACATTTTTGAATAACTGAAATTGGATCATTTGGTGAAAACAGTACACCAAATGATCCATTTGGTGTACATTGACATTATCAAGTCAATGTTGATAACATTGACTTGCCTTCAACATGAACTATTCCCTGATATCTGCTCATTGAATCTTCCTTTAAAATAAAACAAATTATTTATTCAAATGTAGAACTTTATAATAAAATAATCCAAATAAAATAAGCAGCTTAGTGTTATTTGTGATTGTCTTACAATTGATAAAATCTTTCTACAGAATGGGGCTCATCTGTATGAATAAAGTTTGTGGGTGTATGATACTCAATATTTATATGGTGAACAAATGACTTAAACATAATTTGTGTCTCTCTCAATTTTTTTCCTCAAGGGTTTTTTCTTTAAACTCAGTCATTCAAAGAATTGTTGCAGCCAAACTAATTTAAGTACATTGTAATTACTTAAATTAGTAAGTTTAAATGTCACGATTTTAATAGCTGTAAGGGAAAAATCATAATTAACAGAAGTAACAGCTTCCAAACATTCATCTGTGTAATTAATCTAGATGATATGTGTATATTAACTATTAAGTTCCTAAAATAAATGTTCTTTTCAATGACCTTCTAATTTGTGCAATGGGTTTGGGTTTATTTTTAAATACATTGGTGTGTTTTATTGAGTGTTTCAGCTAAGAGCTGTAACATCAGTGTCAACTTCAGCAAGTTGGTGATGTCAAGCACAGTGGTGGCAGTATCATGCTCTGGATCTGGTTCCCATTCATTAGTTGCTTATAGATCACAGTTTTAATCTCACTGCGTTGCACAGATTTTGTTTTGATTTTTCATCCTGATTTTTGATGTCTTCACCTGTTTTTGTATCACGAGTTCAGATCTTGACAGATATTTCAAATTAAGACTATGCTGAAAAGCTAAAGTGATGCATTGTTTATAATGCATCAAGTCAATCACACAAGTTTACGAATGATTGATCGCAACAATCTTGGTGTACAACAAAAAATGTCAGCTTCTGCAGAAATTTCAGTTTAGATATAGGAACATGGTCAGAACCAAACAGAAAGCTCTGTGTTTTTATTCTAATTTTTTGTACTGATAAGAGTCCAAATGTTAAAAGAAACTGTGTGGGCTTTTTCTGGATGCTCCGGAGAAAGCCCACGCAATCTGAAACGAAGCTCTTCTGAGTGAGCATAGATCTGATTTTCTTCCAGGGCTCAGAAGTTTATTTGTGTCTTTGGTGGCTGAAAACTCCTGCAGTGTTTGTGCCTTATTAAAGAGACCAATCCTATGTTGCTTCTTGAGGTTACTGTGTGCAGAGCAGAAGTTTTCTCTAGTAACTGTTAGCTGTTTGCTTCAGGACTCCCAGTATAATTCAGCTGTGCCTCCCCAGATGTAGAACCTTAACCTTCCTTCTCTTCAACCTGTAATTTCTCAGGAGCAAATCATCGCTCAGCTCAGGTTCTGCTGCTTCTGGTGATCCCCGGCCACCTGATCTTCCTCTACACCATCCACCTGATGAAGAGTGGCCACACCACGCTCACCCCCATCTTCATGTCCGTTTACCTGGCTGCTGCTCTGCTGCAGGTGAGCATCTCCACATTAAAGCAACACGCTCACAGAGTAGTCCCGTTCTGTTGTTGCTAAATATGAAATAACCACAGAAATAAAGCTGTACAGGGGCAGCGAGTCTTTTTTGTTTTGTTTTTTTCCCAAGCACATCGTGCTATTTTACACACAACGAACCTTGTTACCTTCAGCACACACATATATATATATATGTATATATATATATATATCTCAAATGACTTGGAAGAAATTTGACGTTGATATTTAACGTCTTGAGATTGGGTCTTTTGTCTCTTTAAAAACTCCTGCTCTTTTTGAAACGTTTGCATATGGTTGCCAAGGAGATCCAAGGATTTCTGAAACCATGGCAGCCTGTGCATGCTCTAAGAATAAGGTCTTAATCGGGCCCTGACGGACTAGATCACTGTTCTGATCTGGATCTAGACGTTAGGAACCACTGTTTTAAATGACAGGACTTTATTGAAAGGTACAGTTGCAAATTTGTGTCCTTATGGAGAATAATGGTTGATGGTACAGTTTAAAATTCACCAATAATTTCAGCTGTCAAATACGTCCTTCCTTATCCCAGTTTTAATATAAATTTTTAACAACTTATTCAGTATTATAAGGCAAGAAATGAGAGAAAAGATTTTAAATTTTAACTTTTAGAGTCTGACCGTTTTATCTCTCTGCCTTTTGGTGAACTTTCGTCCAGCCTTGATATAAATTTTCTTCAGCTTTAGCTGTCCAAACTTTCTTTTTTAATTCAGTTGTATTGTTTTTTTTATCTCCAAAGTGTGGTGCTGTAAGAGTTTGAAAATTATGTTGAAAATGCTTGAAAAGTGTTTAAATCTTACTTTAAGAAAAGTGTACGAACCTTGAAGTGACTTTGCTTTTTGCCATTGGCACAAACCAGATCATGTTTAAATTGGTGAGTGGTCCAACGTCATCCCTCTACAGCAGGGGTGCCCAAAGTCGGTCCTCGAGGGCCGGCATCCTTCATGTTTTAGTTCTCTCCTTGGTTTAACACACCTGCATCAAATGATGGCTCATTAGAAGGCCTAAGCAGAACATTGGCCTGCTGAGGAGGTTGTTACAACCACTAGGGAGAGAACTAAAGCATGCAGGAAGCCGGCCCTCGAGGACCAACTTTGGACACTCCTGCTCTACAGGGACCACTGCACATGTATTTCCCAGCTTTGGTTCAAATGCGGGCAGACCTCTAAAACATTTCCTCGGTAACCCAGAACACAGAGCTTTGCTGTAGCCGATATGTGAAGACACAAATGCATAGAGAAGAACCTCAGCATTTTCAAAAAATAAAATGTATACTTTTGCAACGTTCCTAAGGTGATAAAAGGCAGTTCTTGTTTTCTCTTTTCAAGAAGAGAGCCCAGGGTCAAACCACACGCCCAAGTTCTTTATCTGCTGCCTGCTTGTCAATTTTCAAGGTGACCATTAAATCAGTCTTACCAGAATTAGGAAGCAGGAAATGGTTTGATAACCAGCCACTACTCGCTGATAGACAGGTTTCAACAGGTCAGCACAGTGTATTATAAAAGAATTTTACACAGAACATGGATTTTCTCCTGAGGTTATGAACAACTTCAGCTGAGATGAGCTGTGAGTGTGTGTCTGCTCTTTAAACATTTAACCCCTGTGTGTTCTGTGAAGTTGTGTGATTTCACACCCAGCCGAAGGAGTCTGACCTATTAGGAGTTTTGGGTAGTTCCAGCCGAGAGAATTCAATTATGAATGACTGCTTTCACTTATTCAGGTTCACTGTGATTTGTCGTAGTGTTTGGAATGCTGACAGTCTTGCTGCTCTGTGTGCGTGTGTTTGCGTGTGTGTGTCCAGCTCTTTCTCTGTCCCGCTGTGCCCCTGAATCTTTAATGCAGAGACGGCGCATTAGGATGTTATGCAAGCTGCAGAGGAGTTGGAGACTTTACAAATCAATTGGCTCCATTACCAGCAGAGCTGCTTTGAGGTCCACAGTCACTGATGGAACATCAGTGGGAGGGGGCTGTGTAAGTTGAAAAGAAGCTTGCACCCAGCCTGTTTGACATTGTAGCCTTTACAAAAACTAAACACAGAATATTGATCAGTTCACTCATTAAATTCCAAAGCTGAATTCTGCTTTGAATCTGTCTGCATTGCTTAAAAGCAATGACTTTATTGCCGTTTGGGGAGAGAAAGCTAAAATATGCACCACGTCTTGCTTCTAGAGCTTAATCTGCTTTGTCATCAGTGTGTTTGTGCAGACAGAGACAGAATAACAACATTCATTAGGAGCCTGAACGCAGCACGCTCTGCAGAATTAAAGTGTTCAGGGGAAAAGGGTGACTGCTAATTCAGTTAGCGCCGAGCGTTCAGTTAGTAATGATCCATGAGGTGCTGGTTGGTTTGCCTGACAGAACAAACAGCACTGAGCTAACTTTGGCTCTCCATTAAACTCAGTCAGTTTACAGCATCTGTTAGCTACTTTGAAAGATTGGTTTCTTTAACCACAAGTTTCTATTAAACCAGCTCTAAGGGAAAAGCTGCTATATTACAGTTCTAATAATGTTCCTTTTTGGGGTGGGAGGTCATATTGAAATGGATTTATTTCACAAAACTGCAATAGAAACACTTTTTCCATCTCACAGGTCACATTTTCTCACCACTTCTACGGTCAGTGGAGCAATAAGTTGCTGACTGTCAGTGAATGTAGTTTGGAAGATCAGCAACTCAACTTCGTCTTTTTCCAGAAAGAAGGATTGGAGTTCAGGGAACACCCAGTACTAAGCAGTGTAGCATACAGACACCTCCAAACTTCAGATGCCCTTCAGATTAGCTCAACAACAATGGAGAGCTTTAAGGAACATGTTTCCACGGCTGAGCAACTGCATCCAAGGTATACATCACCAGGTGCAATGGGAAGGATTGGAACCTTGCCTGGATTATAGCCACTTACAGTTCAGGTGAAAGAATTCCTAATGCTTCAGCATATTAACTTTAATCTCCCAACTTTGGGTGAATATTTTTTAGATGTTCCGACATGACTGCACCAGTTCCTCCATCATCCATAGAGAGATGGATGAACATGAAGGGCCTGCACTGAGTCCTGACTGTAGCTCTACAGAAAACTGTTGGGATGAAGGTTTTCTCATCCAACATCACTGTCTATAATTTTGACATTTTCCATAATCACATAACACCTTAAATAATATCTTACTCTATCTACCGATACATAATCTATCTACTGATTTTCTCCACTGTGGCCAATGTGTGTAAAAAGAACAAAGCAACATGTGGTTTTGCTTAGTTTTCAGCTAATAAAGGGACAAAGAACATGTGGTTTTGTTAAGCCCTTACCAAACCAGGAACAGAACCAAAAACACTTAGTCTTCAATGGGGTGTGTGTGAATAAAGGGAAGCAACAATGGACAATTGAGGCAACAAGAAAGTGAAAGCCAGTGGATGCTGGCAACGCCAGATTAAACTATGTTCTGAATCCAAACATCTCACACACACTTTAAACCAGCACAAATCACCTTGAGAATCTCACAGCATCCAATCAGCACATTTTCAACCAGAAGCATTAAACAAAAACATAAAAGAAAGACCTTATTTCAGCCTAGACGCATAGAAAAACAAACTCTGAGCTCGGTCGTTCAGGATGAAGCAGAGTGCAGGGATTTGGCAAGACCATGAAAAAACCTCGTTGTTGACGACTGAAGAAGCAGTTTCAGGGGCTTCTAGAGGCAAACTGCAGAGGGTTTTGCATGTGCTGATGTCGGCCATGCGGGAACTTAGAAAACTGGGTACACAAATAGTATTTCTTTCATAGTTCTCTAGGTAACATTGTGAAGGTTTTGAAAAGTTCTTAGAAAAAAATGGTCCACATACAAGTGTGGCCCCGTTAAAGTGGGCGTGCCTCCAGGGAGCGACATCACTACCTACGAAGCTAGCTTATTTGCCAACAAATATGGTGTCTCGCGCAAGGCACACTGGGAGGTGCAGTTTGATGAGTGAAATGGAAGTCCAACACATTGATATGATATGATATGATATGATATGATATGATATGGGCGAACACCTGCATTTTGGAGATGTTTCCCCCAGAAGGCCAGGAGTTTCTTTGCTTCAGCCAGAGAGGTTTGAGGTTCTTGGCGTCTTGTGATGTTAGGAAGGAACGAGGAACTGCTATTACTAAATGAGCTTTTTATCACTCAAAAATGATTAACTTTGAAGGTTTCCAATCAAAGAGCAACTCTGAAATAGAAATCGCTGCATTTGTGACAAGTTGACAGGATTATTCACTGGCTTGCTAAACGCAGCTGCCCGTATTCTCACAGGTACCAAGAAATCGGAACGTATTACTGCAATTCTTACATCTCCGCCCTCATTGCGTATTTATGTTTTCTTGCCACCAGGGTAATTATAGAAGCTTCCACAAAGGCAGAGACGGTTTCCTGAAGCCGGGTGGTTTGAAAGAACCTCCAGCCACTGTGAAAAGAAAGAAAGGGACGTTGCTGAAAATTTCTAACTCGCCCACACTTCTTTATTAGTCTGACAGAGGTTACATCTCTAAAACGCTTTCATCGTATCATCTCTAAAGAGTACCGAGCAAAACAAAGCAGGACGGCATTTTTCTAAGCAGTATTTCATATTAGATCAGTGAAATACCTTCATCTTTTAAGCCATGAAAGGCTGTCAGCGCTCTCAGAGCTCTTGTGTTTTTGCACAGAGGATGATACATCATTACAATCAGTTCTCCCTGCTGTTTGACACCATCATCCCTGCATGTTTTCTACGCGTCGGTGTTGATCACCGACAGCAATGTGGTTTTATTTTGATAATTATGCCACTACAAACCCTCTTGACAGCTCATTTTCTTTTAATTTATAGACATGCCCTTATCTTTTAATAGACTTCCCTTTTTTCTGTCACCATCATCCCTCCTGGTCTGGAAACCTAAATCATGAATAACAATTATCATAACTTTGCTTCCAGGTTTTATTCTCTTATTTCAGTTTTGTGTGTTTGTGCTATTCTGGGCTGCATTTTGAAGCACTTCTTCCTTCCAGCCATAGTAACAGGAGCTAAATCCCTGACCTAACCTCACCGAAGGAGTGTGGTTGAATTTCTAAGTGAGAACACTTTAGTGCACATTGTCTTTAGTTAATTTATGGATCTTATTATTAAACCTGAGCTCTCTTACCAGTGTAGCAGATAATTTAGTTTGCGGATACAAAGACACTAACTTGGCACATATGTTCCCATGGGCTTGCTTGTTTTTCCAAACAAAACAAAAAACATAACTTTAGCCACTGAAACATTCAAGATGGTGGCCAATTTCTAAGAATGATATTGACTTCTGCTAAATGATTAGCAGAAGCTAAGGCAATAATTAGTTTAAAGGCAAAAAAAAGGCGGCCATCTTGACCAATATCCATCCTGACCAATATCCTCCTCCTGAAATTCAAAAGCTTAATTTTACAAATAATCTGGTGTGAGATTCATCAATCACCACATCACACTCTGAGCCGAGTGTGAATGAAAACCTATTCAAATAAAATTACCTCTGGTTAGATTAGTCAAGAAAGTTTAAATTCAGCCTGCTTTGATTTTTTTTTCCCCCTAAACAGTTAGATTTTTATATCTGCCAAGCAATAGTAAGAAATCCTGTGAAGGAACCCAGTTCCTTCATAACTGGGTTCCTTAGTTATGAAGGAGCCCAGAGGCAGCATAGAAAATGTTCCTACAGCTAATTTAGAATAACTTTCAACACAAGACATTTCTGAATGGATTTCTCAAAAGAATACAACATAGAAATTAAATTGTTTTTAATTACATCATCAAAAATGACATGTTGAAGATCACTTGTACTCTTTCTTAATAATTATTGCACAAATCTTTACAACTCTTATAGTAGCTGAGCAGCTTTTTGTGAATTTCTGCTGTTATTTTTCGGATTTATTTTTAATTGTCAGCTCTAAACCTTTGCATTTGGAATGCTTCCCTGCCCCCATCCTAATCTTTAGGTACCTCCAGAGAGCCAGTCACTTTCCAAAACTTAACATTTCAGTTCAAAACCTGTGGTCTTTTGAAAATGTTGAGTTTTATATGTGCAGGAAGTTTCCTGTGAGTGAGTCTGTCCATGCTGGTCCTGCAGGTTCTGCTGCTGCTGTGCATAGCAGACTGGATGGTTCACTCCATGTGGCGCAGCGGCAAAGACCCCGACAGCTTCTCCATCCCCTACCTGACGGCTCTGGGGGACCTGCTGGGCACAGCGCTGCTGGCGCTCAGCTTCCACTTCCTGTGGCTCATCGGAGACCAAGACAGCGATGTGGGAGACTGAGCCGGCCGCCGCAGCTAGAACACCCAGCTCTAGCGCCCTCTTGCCCTGATGGAACCCGGTGCGTTCTCTCACGGCAATCTACATGTTGGGATACAGACTCACTTTCTCTTCTGCCTTGTTTTCTTACATGTAGAAGGCTTCATACTCTTAACTTAAGACTCTGATTTTTGTTGGGCTTTTTGCAGCCATTCTAATCTGCATCTTTTGTACCAAAGCATTTGAGTTTTATTTTGCTGGTTTTGTCGAGAGGAGAACGAAAACATGGCCTTCTTCTCATCGAGGAGGTGAAAATATTTTGGAAATTTTGGGAACTTTTTATGCACAAGTAATCCCAAAACGAACTCCCTGTGAAAATCTTAGACCGCAATGGCCGAATGAGAGAGAACTTTAAAGGCAGTGACTGTGACCGGACCGGCTGAAACCGGAACAGACGTCAGCTAACATCCTCCATTCAGCCTGTTTTAGCACAAACAAACACACACACAGCCTTCTGTTCCCACAGGTTCATTCCACCATCATCACATGGGTCCTGACATCGAGGTTTATGAATGTTTTAAAGAGTTCCTCCTCCACCTGTTGCTGAGCAACTGCTGGTCAGCTGGCTGAATGAATATTTTTTCTCACACTTGCAAAAACAGCAGAATTATGCAGTTCAATATTTCTGCTTACAGAAGAGGGAAGTTGGTGACCCCAAACATCTTTTTGGTAACAGATGGTACTTTTACTGAAGGTTCTCATGATGCCTTGTGAAATAACAGATCTGCTCAGATTAAATATGTCATTTATTATCTCATCATTTAGCATTAGCATATGTAGCAATCAGATGAAGGAGCTGATGAAAGAGAAGAAATAAAAAGCTGTTGACAAATTTCTGTTTATGCTTTAAATTCCATTAGTTATATTCTATATTTTATTTTTGTCAAATTGTGTATTCTTGTTTTGTGTCTAAGCAGGAAGAGGAAATACTTTTGTTTCTGTTTGGATGTCAGTTCGCCCCTTTGCCAGTTTAGAAATCCTTATTAATACCATCTGAGTTAATTTCAGTTGGTTGGTATTTTTGAATAGTGCAGCTACATAGTTGTACAAAATGCTCAAATTTGCTGTATTTTCAAATTGCGTATTATTCTCTAGAGATCCACCGATTGTAATTTCCTGGCCGATCACCGATCTTTAAAAAGTCTGACCAACTGATTCTGATTTTAGCCTACACCAATTTATTATTTTTGTATATAAAGTTGCTAAATATTATGACAGTCACAACAGCCGTTGCCTGGTGGGCGGGGCTTTCAGTCACAGCAGAGCAACATGGACAGTAGCTGATTTTTAGATCTGTGCAAAGGTGGATAATATTGGTTTTTCATTTATCAACTGATCTCCCAAAATTAAGAAAATTGGGTCCAATTGATCAGTTCACTCCCCATTCCATTGATTTTTGTTCTGACCCGCTTTTGGCTCTAAGCTGCTTTTGTGAAATTATGAACTCTGGTGAAACCAAAATCACATAAGATATTTATTGAAGCGACATAACCATGTTTCATTACAGTTGACCTCAAGAAGGTTATAGAAGATAAATAGTGTGTCAAAAAAAATGGCAAAGGGGCAACATGAGTGTCCCCCATGGTGGAAACATAGTTGTTTCTGCGGTGTTGACTTGCATACCAGCAAACAGCCGTCACTATTCAACCTAACTTGGCAGCAGTTTTGTGTTCTGTTCTTGTTTCCAGGTGAGTTCCATCTGAAGGCTCTTCAGTGGAGCTCACCTCTTTCAGGGAGCTGATTCTAGCTGACAGCTGCCACAACAGCAGCAGAAATGAGGCTTCTACAATACGATCAGCGGCTCTCTCAATTTTACACAGCCTGCTGAAATGACTGCTGGAAAGATGTGAAGGAAATGGCAGCATCATTTTTGACACAATTTGACTTTCATGTTGTAGAAATCAGTTAATCTGCTGGATTTATTTCTGCAGTCTTACTCGTCCGCTTGGTCTCACTGTGAAGCTGAAAAATCAAACCCATCTTCAGACATCTAGCAGACACAAGTGGGATTTGGAGCGGATTGTAATTTCATCTGCCTTCACAAAAACCCAGTTCCATCTTAAGAAAAGTAACCCAAGAGCATGATACTGCCACCACTTTGCTTCACTGTTTTTTTTTTGTTTTGTTTTGTTTTTTTTAGTGGTGTGTTTTTACTTATCAGATTTTTTTTTCTTTTTTCAGTTTAGTTGTGCAAAGAAAGTATTGAAAAAGTTTTAGAGGATTCATCAGGGTGTCATGTTATTACATCACAGAAAGCAGCCATCTTAGCAGGTGTGTCTGAGAGCTGCTGTGTTCAGAAGAGCCTCTCCTCCTTCTTCATGTGCCTCTAGAGATTCACTAGCCTGGTGTTCTCAACTGCTATCAATGCAAGTTTCTTTTTACTGCTTTTACCTTGTTTCAAATGACACACCCACTATTGGGAGTGAAATGTGTTGGGTTACAATGATTTTCTTTCTTTTTTTATTATTATTTTGGAATGATTAATACAACTGTGCAATCTTGTTCTCTCTTCTAGCTCATATGGACCTAAATATTTCAAAATAAATGTTACTAATTTGAAAAGTGAATCGTTTCTGGGTGTTTTTCACTTCAAACGTTTAGTAATCAAGCAGCCAGCCTCATCTCCATGATCAAATGGTTTGGACTTGTGTGTGTGCGTGCGTGCGTTGTGTGTGTGTCCTGGAGGAGAGAAGCATCCTGAGAATTCTACAAGCAGAAGCTGAGAGCATGAATAATGAGCCAGAAGTTGTTTGAAATGCTTTCTCTTCTCTTTCTCTAAATTAGCTCCTAGATATGCTGTATGCTCTTTGATGGTCTCCATGACAACATGACTAGGCAGACACTTATTTAGTTTTTATTTATTTATTACAGTCAGATATGAGTTGTTGTGTCCAACAGTTAAAACGTGGATAAATCAGGTCATCAAGATGGAGGCTAAACAAAGGGATAGAAAAAAAACCTCATTAAAAGTAACTAATCCAAAACACTGTCAAATATAATCTGCCCAAACTTAAATCATTCATTTGACATGTTTGGGTTCTAACACAGAGTCACATAGTTGTCCTGGTGGTGGAGCGAGTATGGAGGTGTTGACCAAACCACACCAGCAATATGAGCAACAAAAGATAGATTTCTTAAAATAAAGGAAGAACTGGATTCAGAGAATAAACTGCAAAATGGTGAGCAAAACAAAACTATTCATTAAATTTAAAAAAACTAATAATTTTTTACATTATTTACAAATCGAGAAATGTCAATTTTTTTGTCTGAAATGTCACTAAGTATAGCAAGAAAGCTGCTGCAGTTGATAGTCACAGTAAGGTGACTATCAACAGAAGGACGATGGATTGTTTCTGTCTTTTAGGGACAATGTGTAGATGGAGCCACCAGAACGTGGTGAATCCATGGCTCTGCTGTAAAATCCCAAACTACCAGTTCCCCAAAATGGTGAATGCGCAGCCACTCCCAAGTTTAAGAGGGTTATCACTCCGATGTCTGAAGTGGTCCTAGAACTAATAAGATGAGGCAGAAGATGCATCTTTGACACTGTAGCCTTTGTCATCAGTGCTTGATGAGGTTTAACTTTGCAAGAAAGTCTCTGACTCATCACTGTGAAAGATCAACGGCTCCCACCACCAGCTTGTTCATTCTGGTGTTGTTTTGAGCATCTTTTGTGAAGTGACTGCATGTCCTGAGTTAAGCATTGCAGCTTTGGGACTCTCCAGACAGTTTACCCATTACAGAAATGCTCTGCATGTATAAGTTTCATTAGGGTGAAGTGAAGGTTTAGGCCTATGTTCTGCGGTGACCAAGTCAGGACCTGAGGGACAGTAAAACTTAATCATCCCTCTGCCTCTGCTGAAGCAGCCACCTTCAACATGATTAATGTAACAGTGAGAGTCTGGGAGGTCTGGCAGTAGCCAGCAGCCTCTTGATGAAACAGCTCGGCATCTCCCCAGGGTGCTACAGGAAACAATGGATGCTTCAGCTACAACATAATTAGAAACAGATTTCTCCAGAGGTCTCAGGCTCCTGTCAGTCAAGCGCAGGACTTCAGACTTGTAAAGTTGTTGGCTCCAAAGAAAACAGAGGAAAATGATCTTAAGCTGTTGGGAACTGTTGTAATACATAAACTGTAGCTGAAACTCATAAAGCCATTAGCTTGTGACATTATGCTACGTTTATGTTTTTTTTTATTTTTTTTAAAGAGGCAGTATTGTGTTTTCCAGCCACAGAGTGCCATTTTATAGCGCAAGGAAGTATTGTTATCATCAGTTGTTATAAAAATGCTATATATTTCAAATATGACTTTGATACTTAATATCTTGAAATTGGGCTCTGTCTCTTTAAAAACTCCATCTCTTTCTGTAACTCCGCCTTCAGGAAATCATCACAACATGGCTCCTCTATTAACCCTTTAACAAGATTTTTACCAGCTTTGTGCTGAGAAGTAGCTCCTATAATGAGCTCAGCAGATGTGCAGTTCCTCCAGGTGTTTGCTAATTGCTTCTGGCTAGTCTGAAGGAGCCGAGTGGGGGAAGTAAGGCGGAGGGAGGTGCTCTGTGACATGAAACCAGCTGAAAGGTTGCCAAGGGAGATTAAAGGATTTCTCAAGTCAAGGCAACACACCAGGTATGTTTTTGATGAGGGAATAACATCAAAACATGATGCAAAGCTAACAAAAACTTTATCTTTACATAATGCTGCTCCTTTAACAGAATCATGAGTTTTCCCTTCCACTAAAATTAGGTCTTTTTTTTTTTTTTTGAAGGCCAAAAAGAAGAAATTCCTTGTTGAAAATTTGAAGAATTCAAATGTTTTAGATCAATGAAAACTTTATCAGACCAGACTACTTTCGCAGAGTCAGAAATTGTTGAAAGAAAATCTAGTCTGACTGAACTGTTTAGCAAAGAAGTTTGGGCAAAAATTAGAAAGCTGTTAGACACATACCAAAAGGAACAACACCTGAAACTGTAGCAAAAGGTGGTTGTGCAAACTCAAAGGGGTTGACCAAACATATACAAACTGTGATGTCACAAAACAGGAAAGGATTCAAGGAATTGTATCAACAGGTCGTTCCATTTGATCATTGGACTGTTGTTCTTCTGCTGTCCTTCTAACCACCAGGGTGCGCTGTGGTAAAGTCATGCTTGATGCTTGATGACATTTTCACAGCAGTATTAACCTTCAAAATGTAAAATGTCCGACATATGAGCACACCTGTCTGGCTTAATTGCGTTCATTTGCCTCCCAGCTTAAAATGTCATCATTGGAATGAATTACTGGGTACTTTATGATCCTGGTGGAGCATCAATCACACTCTATATCCTGATTTGTACTTTTTTCCTTTCAGTGCATCAAAATTGATTAGCGGTGCTTAAATGCAATAGCAAAATCCTACCTTCACCCACTGGCGACTACCAGACACGTTGGTGTAGATTCTCAGGCATCCAGGATGTGATGATCTTTAGAGTTTTGATTGAAGGTGATTGAACTTCTCTTGCTGTCTTGAAGACCTCTCACCGTTCATCCAAGAGGCTTCTTCAGTTCTGAAACTTAGCTTGAAAGTATCTGACTTATTAGTTTTAATCAGAAGCAATCGTGCTGATAGGACTATAAAGATCAGTAATGAGGCCAAAGTCACATGAATCTCTGGCAGTGCTGCTTTGACTCGGCTCCCCAGACAGTTTCACAGAACCTCACTCTGTGAGACGTGACCAAATCAGCTCGCATGTTGGCCAGCATGGTCGGTGTCTAAGATGCTAACAGTGATTTAAATAGAGAGTAGAGCCACAGAGCCATGAGGTCTTGATTGCCTCATTAGTGATCCGTATTGCCTGATCAGTGTGATCGTTTCTGATTATAAGCCTGACATGTTCGACCACGAGCCCAACTGTGTACGTTCTGAGGTGTATGTGGACACATTATGCGCACCGTGTGTCTGGTGGTTTCCATGTGTAGCTGTATAAATATGACTTAGTCTCAGACTTACAAAATACAAGACTTCATGATTCACATGAAAAAAAAATTGAACCCCAAAGTGTTTTTAAAGGAAAGTATGGTTACCAGATCCTTCACGGCTCAAGAGAAAATATTCAGAGCTGCATTTATGTGGCAGGAGACGCATTGTTGATGTCAGAGGACAACAGGCAGACTGGTTAGTAAAGGTGAAAAAGCAACGATAGCCTAAATAGCCATTTGTTACAACCAAATTTGCAGGCTGCCATCTCTGAACACATGTCACCTGAAACCTCTGAGCAGACAGACTACAGCAGCAGAAGACCAGCTCACATGTAACTGAGACTGGAACTCACGCTGACTCCTCAAAGATGGACATGAATTCTAGTGTTTCCTGGTCTGATGTGTCTTGTTTTCTTCAGCGACATTCAGATGGCAGTTTCAGAATTCGGTGTGAGCAACACTTCAGGCAGTGGAAGGTGATGTAACGGTGTTGGGGATATTTTCTCAGTCCGCTTTGGACCGCCACGCCTCAACTGAATTTAGTTTGAATATGTTGAGAAAATAAATTTAAAATAAGCTAGTTTTAAAACTTAACATGTCTTGATTCAAATGCCCTAATTGTGGTTTTGAATCAGTAACTTATTCTGGCCTATTGACCTTTATTTTACCTGTAGTTACAGCAGATGGTTTGCTAGGATCGTTTGAACTGCCTTTTGTCTGTGTGGAAAACAATACAGGAGAAGTTCCAGCTTTTCACACTCATCTGTGAAAGGCCGTAAACACGGCAGGGGTTTCTGGCTTCAGATAGAGGGTCAGAGATAGCTCCTGGTTGGATGAGCAAAGATACGCCTTATTTGAATAAATTAAAGATAAAAATACGCCTTTACTATAAAACTTTCTACACAGAAGTAACAAATCAGATTTGCTCTTGCAACTTCTCCAAAGATATCTTTGCATGTCTTTGCTTTTCTTTCTTTCCTTCTTTTCCAATCCTGTCAGGTAAATGAATGTATGTCTCTGTTGTTCTGCAGTTTCTGGTGTAAGTTTATACATTGTCTTATATTGGATTAAACTCTGTAATTCTGTGACGTCAACACGCATTATTGTTGTTTTCCTTGTGGCCACACGTGGCTCGCCGAGAGGACCTGGGATCCAGAGGAAGAGAGAGCCAAACTTTTTCCAAAGTTAACTATTTTAGATAATATATTCTTCCTTAACAAATAACACAGGCTTCCTGAGTGTTGCTGCTTATCTTGTCCAATTCATTTCCTCTAATGGCCTCCATGTCCACCTGATTTGCATCTGATTTGCATCACAGACCTGCAGCCAACAAAGCCACAGCCACTGCAGGATGCTATCAGGTCAGAACTAACCAGAGTTTGAGAGACGTTACAGTTTGTGCGTAAAAAGGCTTGTAAGAATAAGGGCAGTTCTGAAGCCAAATTGTATTTCTACATTACTGTGTATTTCTGTTGACAAGGAAGTACATTTATCACTGGGTCTGTTTTGGACCTCAACAGCTGCCGTAGAGGACCTGAATGAAAAACATCAACAGGATTCTTTTCATTCCAGTCGTGGGAAAAGCTGATAGCATCAGTGATGCTGCGGAACATCATGTTAGCAGATTTATTTGTCACAGTGCAGATTTCACACCACTGATCTCAGGTCCCTTTGCAGGGTCCAGAAATAAAATCAACTCCATGTACAGAAAAATTCCCATGATATCTGTCTGATCTTGTTTTAGATCATATTTGAATTCCATCTCTTTTACTGGAGGACATACTGAAGCTTGTAGCTGTGAGATAAGCAGCTTTACAGCCACAGGAGTCACTCAGGGTTCAGTGTCAGGGCCAGGCTGGAAGCAGAACAACCGGCTAACTTCTGAAACGTAGCTCTCTTCATCTGTCTTTACTTAGGTAGTGGCTTTTAATTAATAAGATCTGTTATGCTGCTTTTAATATAGATCAATCAAGTTAAGATGTGATGCTGTAAATAAATAAGATCTTTTTTTCACCTCTGAATGTGTCGCATGTGCCTTTAACTATTTCTTTTCCAATGAGCAAAAACCAGAGTCAGAATTCAAACACTGCTTGGAAAATGTATGTATAGTTTTCCATTTATGGAATTTATGATTAAATTCAGTTCAAATAAAAACAAACAGGAAAAAAAAACGGTTACAGACACTTTTTGATGTAAAATAACAGATAAAGCTTGCTAAAAACGTTAATCTGGGTATTTATGGCGTTATTAATAACAAACATGTCATTTAAAAAAAATAGTGATTATCACGGTCCACTTATATTGGTTGGTCATGTTAGTTGGTGTAAGTAAAACCAACTAACACAATATATTAGTTGGTCAGGAGGAAATTAAGCTTGGTTTGTGGAACATTGAATTATGTTGCTGTTTATTGGAATAGTGTGTATGAATATGTTCATATTAGGATCAACTGGTTATGAAGGAGTGGCATTTTAAAACTGTATGAGCGCCTCCAAGTGGTGAAAAACTTAAATTAATAAATTACTCAGGTTGTTCAGGTTGACATGATGTTATTATGAGATCAGAAGTGAATCGACAAAGGCGCCAACATGCATGATCAAACGTTTAGGTACTTTGGAACAAATAAAAATAGGATTAAAGTAATTGCTCGTGAGGTGATTAACGTCAGATATATAATACATTCTAATGTCAGAACTCATGCTGGTTATTTCGAAGCCTCCTTTCAGCCTCTAATCAAACGCTTCCAGAGACTGTGTTCTCGTCGCAGCCTGTGATCATCCACCATGACCTGACCAGCTTCTCTCATTGGTGGAGTTGTGTTTATGGGATTTCCTTTCTCTGCACTCTGATCTGTTCCCAGAAAATGTCTAGCATCAAAAACCTGGAGCTGTTTCTCATAGAACATTCTGCCTAAACCTGCATGATGAGCAGCTTTATCTAAATGCTGTGGCCTTGTCTGTTTTCCAAACACCAAACCTTTATAATTAACCTGATTCCTTTGCTCTTATTATAGTAATGTGAGCAGGAGATGATAAAGCTGCTCTTGTTGTGAGAGCCCAAAGTTTCTGAAGAAACTTCCAGCACTCTGTTCATTCTATGCAGTTTTTTCTTGGTTTAAATATTAAGCTTTTCAACACAGAAACACAGAAAAGCACACAAACACACACACAGACAACTTTACTGTAGCCTCCCTGTAATGACAGAGTTTATAGCTGGAGAGGGTGGAAGGCCACAGTGTATTTCAGTCTGAACCACAAGGTTAGACAGGAGGAGCAATACTGCCACATAGTGTGTGTTCGCGTGTGTGTGTGCACGCTGACAAGACATCAGGCAAGTGGCAGCACTCACACGCCCATCCAAACACGGCTCCCTGTAATTTCATTGTGCCTTGCTTACAGTGAGTGTTGGTGTAGAGCATCTCTCTATCGGAAGGCTGTCGGTTCCGTTCCACCGTCCGCCGTGACACATGTTCAAGTGTCTTTGGGCAACGATGAACTCTGCCTCTGCTCCCGCCCTTCATGTTGGTCTGAGCACAAATAATGAGAGAGCGTTCCTCCAAGGACGCCTGCAGCCGAAGCAAAGTCCTTTCCAGAGCTGGGGGGAGATCCCCGGGGTGTGAACTGTGGCCAGTCAGTGCTGTGAGACTCAACACGTTTCCCCACACTAAATGTTTCAGATCATCAAAATAAATTTTACTACGAGGTAAAGATAAGTTCACAGAGGCTTCAGTTTGGTTTTGAGCCAGTCAAGAGTTGTGTTGTGGAACTGAAATGTCCTTAAGTGAAGGTCACAACGTGAGCAGATGGCCGGCCGTCCTGCACCATCCACAGCCAGAGAGATAAAGTTATGGTCACAACTAATTACGGCAAGCCATTTGGGTCCTAAAGAAACAAAGCAGCCTCAAACCATCATATTTTCCTTCCGCTTCATATTTTTGTGCTACATTGTGATAATTGATAATCACATAAAATCCCCAAAATAAAACAAAGTTTGTTATGATGTGATAAAATGTGGAAACTTTCATGACGCTGTGGAGCAGCTTGGACAGAACAGCGGAACAATTCAAGGCTCAGTTAACTTGGATTCTAAAGGCAGGTTGATCGAACCAAAATATCAATAATATTGATACCAAAACGGTATCATTATCAGATCAATACAGGCATGATACAATCAATACTTCAGTTTCTTGATTCTTGATTTGTTTCTTTATTTTTCTTTGTGTTGTGATTTTTCAACTCTCCCGTAAAATTATTTTTGCTTGGATTCCCTCTCAAATGATAATTGTGTTGGACTTTTATTGTGGAAAAAATGCCCACAAATTTGTTTTAGTTTGTGTTGTTTCTATTTATCGTGTCACTATGAGACACACAGAGTCAGCATCTTCCATATGTTGCTAATCTATGAATGGGAATGTTTATTCCTCTTTCTTCCGTTCATCTTTTTCATGCCATTCGGCGGGTGTCACCTCTGTCAACTTTGCCCGTTTTAGAGAAAACATGGTGTGCAGCAGAGGATGGTTGGTGCGATGAGGATGCTGGGAGCTGAAGAAGCACAGATGGAGACGTGGGCTGGGAAACAAACAGAGCAGCTGCAGCTCTGACTGCAGCTTTGTTTGGAAAGAGCAGGAGTTTTACTGATTACAAAGCAAAAGCCTGTAGTAACAACGTAGCATTAAATGAAGAAGCTCTTCATGAGTAAGTATACATAAGCAGTAGAAATAATAGGGAACTCTTCACTGATTAGAAAACCTGTCCTAAAAGCTCATCTGTTTAGCCTTCTGCTGTCACTAACTCGTTGTGTAACAGGATGTATTCATGGATCATTGACGCTTTTTTTTTTTTTTTTCGTGTCAGCTCGTCCAGTCATACTGCTGCTCACACTGAGGCAGGGTCTGCTGGAGGTTTACTCCTGTTGAATCAAAGTTACTGTTCTCCACACTCACCACATGCATATTCAGTTTAATGGATTGCTGCAAAGTTACCAACCAAATGCAATCGTTTGTCCCCTGCAGCTACATGATGCTTCAGGAGGGATTGCTGTAAATTTAAAGGTACAGTATTGGGTAAAATCGACTCTTTTTAGCTTTATAACATGTCAGAATGTTATTCCTTCATTAAAATCATACCTGGAGTGTTGCCTTGATTATTTCATGCATTTTTGAGAAATTCTTTAATCTCCATGGCAACCATTCAGCTGTGCAAAACGTTAGCTTTGAGGCGCAGATCTTGCTCAGAGTTGCAGTGTCCACAATTGTGCCTCACAGTGCAGCCCTCAGCCCCACTCCGCTCCTTCAGACTAGCCAGCAGCAATTAGCAAACACCTGGTGGAACTGGATACCTGCTGAGCTCATTATGGGAGCTACTTCTCAGCGCAAAGCTGGTAAAAACCTTGTTAAAGGGTTAGTAGAGGAGCCATGTTGTGACGACTTCCTGAAGGTGGAATTTCAGAAAGAGCAGGAGTTTTTAAAGAGATTTGTGAGATGGTTTGTGTTGGTAATTATTGCAGAGAAAAAACTAAAATCTATATTAAAAAAATCAACTGGCAGTCTTCAAAGTTATAAAAATGAATTTATAACACAATTTAGAAGCTAGAACTTGACCTCTAGCTGTAGAGATTTATAGTTATGAGCACAAAATCCTTAAGGAAGCTTCATCTTAGTTTACAGCACAAACCAGCCATATGTAGCACAATAAACAAAATTGTGAAATCATTGGTTTGTTCACAAACATGAAAAATAACTCATCTGGCTGCAGCTCTCACCCCATATCAACCCCTATTCTCTGTAAAGCAACACAGACTGGCAGCATCTGAACTCTCCTGTGGCTGATCTTCTGCTTTCTGCTCTCTACTTTGGTGATTCTTCTTCTGTGGTTGTGCCGGTGCGTCGTTTGTGGAAAATATTTGAAATCAGACAAGAAGAGAAAATATTAATTTTTGAGGTAGTATATGACAAACATTCAAAGTTATTAAGAGATTGGAAATGCTAAAAGATGGGGGGGAAAAATTATACGCTAATATGTCAGAGTTCTTTAAAAAATACTTAGACATTGACATTTTCAATGTATTTTAGTGAAGTACTTTAGTCATGTTTCTTATGTGATATGCCACCTGGTGGCAAAATTGAACAATTGGAGTCAATGTAAAGTGTGTCAAGATGACATTTCTTGTGACTTTTGACTGTATAAACAAACTGAATTGATTTAATAAAATATGCAAAATAACCATCTGTTCTACTTTGATCCACATGTCCTTTATGTTAAAGATGCACCACAATCTGTAACATCCTCTACATATTTCTTGAGTTAAAAAAAACAAAACAATAAATACTTATCATGAGCCACAGGCCTGAACACAACTTAAAAATAAAAGTTGTAAAAATGGTAACAAAAGAAGCATTACATATATTGAATTCTCAATGTGTCCAGAGTGGAAAATAAATTTGTCATTAAAGTAATGTCCAGTTAGCACACCTCTGGAAACACTGGGAAAGTAAACAAAGTGATTATATAGGCACTACTTACAAAATTATGAACAAAACATTTTATTGTGTTCGCCAACAAGGGAAAAACACTCCAGCTCAGACATTTTCTGCTTCAATTGGCAAACAGCAAACATACAGCTCAGTCTAATTGTAGACATTGCTGAAAAACAAGTAAAAATATAGCTGCAGTTTTGAATATAAATACTCCTGCACGGCGAGATGCCAGGGCTGGAGTCAGGCAGGCTGTCCAGTTCAGAATATGAACAAAAATACCCAAATCTGGCCATTTGTTTTTGTCTCTGCTAGAGGCAAAGCAAAGGCTCTGTGTGGTTGACTTCCTGTGAGCATTCAGACAAACTGGACATGACCACACTTCACTTTTAGTTTTTTAGCTTTTTTTTAAATACATGATGCTGGGGTGGACACAAGAGGAAAAACACAGAGTGAAAGGAAAGGGAGGTTTCTGTAATAGCTTGTTTGCAAGCTAAGAGGTCCTTTGTGTATTGTTCATTTTCCATGTAAGAGGCTAAATAAGCTGTTTAAATTGAGCCTCAGATGCTTTGCTGAACTGCTGAGTAAGATCTAGTGTGGCATTAAAAATCAGCAGGAGAGCTAATGTGCAAAGGGAGCATTTATATTTCTGTCCTCCTGAATCATGCTTGGAATACAGTCATTACGTGTGGAGGATGAAGGCTACGGCTACAGGCCAGAGCAGTAGCTCCTCTCTTCAATCAGAGCCAGATGTCTGACTGGGAGCAAAGCACCAAAGAAAAAGAGCTGCGGTCCCGTTGAACTGCAGGCTGCAGCAGGCACACATGTTCACACAGCTTCAGAAAGACCTCTGAGGAGCTTCACCTGTATTATCACTTGTTTTATTTAGGCATTATTTAAACAAAAAGGTAAATTATGACTATTTATAAAATAATTGAAGGGTGGTGTCAGTTTACTGTTGCTGAGAAAGGCTGGCAACTTTGAGAGGACCTTGAAGGGAGACATGGTGGTGTGCGACTCAGTGAGCCCAAAGCCTTCCTTCGGATGGTTTAGGGTGAATAATGTCCCCTAAACAGCGTTCACTCATCCTGAAATCTTCAGCATTTTCAGACCGTCCTGATCGCTGGCAGAAGCATACAGTAGTGACAAGTCTAGTGACATGCCATAAAGACAGCAACCTCACTTTACCTAAGGAAAAATGTTAGACTCCTTAAAGGGAGTGAGATATGTCTGATGGGAGTGAAAGAGTGGAGATAGAGAAAAAGCTTGGCTCTCACTTCAAAATTTGGTTGCATCAAATGACAGCAACCAAAACATTCCTGACTGTCCCGAGTACCGAAGGACAAAGTCAAGAGCTGATATATTATAAACCATTCTGAAGGAAATGTAGAGAAGAATTAGATAAGTCTGAAGCAAACTGAAAGGAAAAGGACCATCCATCCTTTTTCTATACCTGCTGGTGTTTGTAGAGTCTTAACTGATCCTTGAACAGATTGCAAGTCCATCACAGAACAGACAACCATACACTCCCACTATACCTAAGAGTGATGTTTGGACTATGGGAGAAAGCTAATGAACCCACAAATGCAGATTCATAAGATAATATCAGCTGAGAATATTTTTTATCACTGAGGATGGCTTCTGACCAAATTTTCTGCCCTTCCTTTTCAGACCTACTCTCTTGAGCTTCTCACAATCTTACAAATTTAGGTAAGTTAAATCCAACGACATCCAGAACTTCTTCTCTGCCTTGTTATCTTCCAGCTGGGTCAATGGATGTTCTTGTCAGTCTTTGTAAACAAAGCACTGAAACCTCATTCTACATCACTTTAAATACCTGGAGACTGCACACACAGCCAGCTGTGCTACTTGCTGTGTGGGTAAAGAAAAGGTTTCAGTGGTTCAAACGCACCTTAAATCACTCTGAAATCAGACAACAAAGTCAATTAAATATGTTTTTATTATTGCTGCTTGCAGCAATGTTTCATAAGATAAACAGAAACAAAACAAAACATAAGAAAGACGACAAAAGGGTAATCTTAATTTACTTAAAGACGTGTTTGGCTGGTAGCCTGGTTGGGTGTGTGCCTGCTTCCGTCCACTGGGCCCCTATGAGGGGCATGGTGGCTATGTGATCCAGTGACTGTCACTCCTGAAAACCTCATTGACTGTCTCTTTTCTTTAAGGTACACCCAATCACATTCATGCATCCCGTTCTTTAATGCATCCTTGCCGGTTGGCCGGTCTGATCAATCTGTAAAGAACTTTCAAACGTCATTGATGCGTTGATGTCTTCAAGTCGAAAGATTGGATGATCTGTTCTGCCAGCATCCAAAACTGAAGATAAAACTGGCTTTGGTAAAACACTTGACTGAAGGCTACACCGCTGTAGTTACTGCCGGTGAGTTCATGGTTGTAAAGTAAGGAGCCGTATATTATAAGGCACCCTTTAGGATGTGATAAGCCAATTTTCCTTTGACATGAATCTAATGAAATGGTTCATAGGTAACTCACCATGCTGACAGGGCAGCACAGGACAAGAACTGCTTTACAATTTGACGGAGTTTCTTAGATAACAGGGGAGAAGGATGAGCTTAGCTCTCACAATGCATTGGAGTCAGTGTGTTAGGGTGCTGTTTGCTCTGCAGAATGTGAGGCAGCCTCTGATGTAGAGAACATAATCAGAAGAATCCCTCGATTAAGTTCATCTTCTGAAGATAAGTTCTTCTTGAAGACCCGCTTCACCCAGACATTTCAGTTTTTGTAGGTGTTAGGTCCTTCAAGCCCACTTCCGCCCCCAGTCAGCGCTCTGGCTCTGCTGACTGAACATCCTTCAGCTTATGCTCACACAAGCACACTTTCCTCTAACCTTTCGGGACTCGTTAAATATCCATTTGCAGACACAACACCAACAAAGCACGACGACAGTTTTTAAAAATCAAGTTTTCTTCCAAAATTTGCACTTCACTCTTCTTTTATTTTTGCCATTCTGCAAACAAGGCAGCCATTGTCAGAGTACCAGCTCTGCTGTCATTTAGTCCAGCTTCAAGTAGCTGGGTATGGAGTAGTTGAACATGAGGAAGTCCATCTTATAAAGTTGGTAGAGTTGGACCTGCTGTTGAGAACTGATATTGCTGAAGAACTGAGCGGTCATGGCGTCTGTGGTACGAGTGGACTTGGCGTAGCTTGGGAAGCGCAGGGAGTCACCAACACCCACTAGCCGCAGTATGTAGTTTGCATCCTCTTCAAGGGTCTCGTACTTGCCCACCATGTCATAGTGGATGTGACATGGGTGACAAAGCTGGTAAACTGTCTGCCAGTGCTCGTTGAGAGGGCCATCGCGCTGTGTGGCTGGATCCACTAGGTACTCGATAAACTCTTTGAATTTGACATCAGCGCCATTGATCAGGGCGTCCTGGGTGGCATTCTTGCGGTAGCGTCTGATGATCCGGGTGCCAAAGCGCTTATGGAAGGACGAGTTGTACTTCAGGGTGAACTTGTTGCGGTAAGCTGAGACCAGCCTCTCAAAGGGCTCACGGACAAAGAGGAACTTGAAGTAGTTCTTGAGGCGATGGTTGATCTCAGCAATGCTGTACTGATTCAGCGTCTTCAGATTGGAAGGGACATGGGCCTGATTGGAGGGGATTTCCATGGGGTCACTGTACAGGAAAGGCACAAGGACAATGAGAAGGAATTACTGAACACGCCACATTTGAGCAAGCAATAGACAACTGAACAAATGTAATCATTTAAACATAAAAAAATACAGACACTGCTTCAAAATAATCTCAGATGCATCTGATTTCCACAAGAACCTTTTGTCCACCTGTAGTAATTCAGTTGAATGGACATTTTTATCCTTAACGTCTCAGAATGGACAGTGCTTAGAGCAAAAATCAAGCAATGATGTTAAGAGAGCTGTGTGTAAACTTCAGAGGCCAGATTGTGTGAAAGCACAAAGCAGGCAAATAATACAAAAAAGCTTCTGCAGCATTGAACATCCCACAAAGCACCGTGGTCTCTGTTACATGCAGATGGGAGACGTTTGGAACCACCAGGCTGTCCAACCTGAGCAATCAGAGAGTAAAAGGCCTCAGCCAGTATGGATCTTTTGAGACTAACAGGCACTGCTCTCCATCTGGCTAACAATAATTAACTGTAAAGGATGATGGTGAGACGACAGCGGTGTTTCATAAATGACTCCTGCTCAGGAGTGCTTGGGACCTAGGATTAAGGAGAAAATTGATTTTTCAATGCAACATTGACCCAAAGCACACAGTCAAAATAACTCAGGAGGAGCTTCTGGGGAATTCTGGGAAAGTCCTTGAGAAGTCTCTGGAATTTTGAATTAGCTGAGAACAAATGAAAACATAAGCCAAAAACAGGTGTGGCAAACCTTTTGAGGCTCACATCACTGTCACCAAATTAGACTGTGACCTTTAGGTTCCACATGTGGTGAATCCTACATTCTTACAACACAATGCCTGAACCCCAGAGTCATAAAAATGTGACACTCACCTGTACTTGCCCCGGCCTGTGAGCACCATCATCACACGTTTCCAGTTGGTGCAGGCCACCTTGGGGACATAACAGTAGATGAGCTCATGGTCTTCGTCCACCACGAGGTGTTTAAGGTCCCCGGGTGTCAGAACTCTCCGCTTTCGACTGAAAGCGCTGTTAACTCTGCAGGACTCCACCACCTTGTCCCTCCTGGCCTGGTGGAGGACAGCAGCTCCTGATGGGTCCAACTGGACCATTTATGGAGAAACAGAAGAGAACAAGAGAGAGATATGCATTTAATCCAGAGTAGTAAAATGATAGAAACCCTTTAAAAGTGTTATACACCAGGGAACAAATCTTAAAAGCATATAGTAGGAATGTCCCAGTCTCAGTCCCAGTTTTGTTCTTACAAATCTGAATTCTCCAGCAAAGAGTGTATTTTTTTATCCTACATATTGACATAAAAAGAAAGACTGTATCAACTGTTTTCCTGTCTGCGACAAATAATCTGTGTAGAAGAAACACTGCTTTATCCGAAATGTTATTTAGCTGGGGACACAGTCACAGTACTGAAGTAGATCATGACAGTGATGTGTCATGTGATGAAGGATAATGTGTCACTTTACTGCACTTTAAAGACACCGAGGTGTTCGTCATACACATCATACACAGCTCTGATTTTATGAACTTTAATGAAGTGTTGATCTGGAATTTGATATCAGCAAACAAAAACTGCTTGTCAGGAAATAAAGATAATATTATATAACAGGCACAGTAAAAACCCTTAAGGCTCTCTAGGCACTGATGGTCAGCAGCTCAGCTCAGTGATGTGAAAACTCATGAAAGCACAAAACAATATAAGTGGATGGTTCTTAGCTTTGGAGGCTAGCCTTCCTAACTTATGTGTCCTTAGCTCTAGTTTAGCAATAAACTCTTAGTGTGCTGCATGTTGGGTATTGCGGGAAAAATCTCTAGGATTTCATTGCTAGCATGCCTGATCTAGCTCTTTTTTTATTATTAAAAAGGCTCGCCTCCTTCCCTGTAATTCAGGCTCTTTTTCAAGTTCTTCCACCCATCCATTTTCCATACTTATTGTAGAAGATGGCACCTGTTAGTGCAGATCACTTTTCATTTGTGTAGAAAAAAAGATTTTAGATTAGACTCCCATTTATTATAGTTGTTTTGAACCTGAATCTACAGTGGCCCAGTAGGGTCAACAAAATGCAAAAGCCACTACACAAAAATAAAAGCCACAATAGAAGCTATGCTAAAGTGAAAGTTATGCTAATTAACTTCTGCTGGAGCTTTTGTCGGACTGGACGTATTTATAAGTCCATTAAGAAAATAATACATTTTTTCTGACTGTGTTTATTCTGTCTCATAAAGGGCGTCGTGTTGGACAGTCTTCTGTACAATCCAAGGTAGAATCTTTTTTAATTCTGTATGGGTTTTCTGTCACTACACTTTAATTTCCAGGCACATCAAAATAATGTGCCTGGAAATGTCCTCAAAGTGTCTGATGTGGCAGAAACCCTTTGGACTGGGACTTTAAAAAGTTAATTTTGATTAATTAATTACACAGATTTTATTGCGTTAAAAATAGTAATGCAATTAATCATAATCTTTTTTCCCTACAAAGGTTCCAGCTGGAGGCAAAGCTGCTTCTCTTGGCCCACTGGGGATTCAGTTTTGCTTAAAAAGATGATCTGATTGGACACTAGAAGACAATATTGTTGTGATCAAGTTGCTCTGTCAGAAACCTGCTCCACAGACCTTTCTGTCTGGACTGGTGTATTAGTTTATATCTACTTTTCAAGAATTTTCGCCAAACAAAAGACGAAGCACCCTTCTGAAGCACACAGAGGACCATTTACTGTCACTTACAGAGCCATTAAAGCTCTAAAGTTAATGAAGTTAGAGAAAAAAGGAAATGGAAGATGAAGAAGGAAAGGTGGCTGAACAGCCAGACAGATGGACATGATTAATCTTTTCCTTTATTCCTCTCATTTCTTTATTGATTGTATTCCCCCCATATTAACTCATGCCTATGATGGGAATATTGATATTAGTGAATCAAGCCCATATTAAGTATTTAGTATACATAGATCCAGCCACCTGTCATCTACTGGAGACACATTTCATATTCACAGTGAAGGCTGTAATAGAGTGTGGGATGGTGGGAGTTGGCGGATGCAGATGCAGAGGAATAAGCAGACAGAGGCCAGGCTGAGGGTTCTGCATCCACAGCGTTTCCTCCTGCCTCTCTCTGCCTACAGGTCACCGTTCCCCTCCAGGGCAGGTCCTGTTTTCCATACAGAATTTAAAACGATTATACCATGACCTGCATATCTTCTGCTGCATGCCCTTCCAAACAAGTGTGGCCTTTCAGCAATAACATCTACCAGGGCTAAACGGTAGCTTACGACATAATCCACCTGGCACTGTGGACAATGGCTATAAATACATATTTAGGAGGGAAGTTTGATATGTGAATGGAAAATCCTTTTCTGATGTGTGTTTATTGGATGGTTTTGGTCCAGTTCTAAATATGGAATGGCTACGCTTCAGAAGCCGTGAAGAAATTAGTCAAACACATTACACTAAATCACATGTCACTGAACAACACTGGGATAAGTTACACTTCATGGTTGGCTTTCACTATTGGACGTCTGGGACAGAGGTCAAAATTTGACCTCTGTATATCCTCAGAGTTAACCTATGTGTGCTTTTCCTCAGAATTTAACTCCAAATTATTGCTGGAAAATTAATTCAGTTCAAGTCTCATCTCAAGGCACTTTACAAATAAATCATTTAGATTCAATCATACATGCAATTTACAATAGTTATAGTACAGCGTGCTCCATTAACTATTCAAATAGTTTCAAAAGTTTCTATCTAAGGGAACCCTGCAGGTTGCTTCAAGTCATGGACACCCAGACACAATGCTAAACACTATGGTTAGCATCTGCAATGCAGCCAATCCAGGTGCAGCTTTCATTTTCCTTGGTGCTGATTGTCTCTAACCCCAAGAGTGGAAATAAGGAAGACCCTGGATGCCACTTGTAAGATGGTTTTAACATCAAAAATAACTCAGGCAATGTAAAATGTATAGCTGTTGATATCATTTATAAAGAGGGAAAGCTGTCCAAACGCTGTCTTCTTTCATGAATCATGAATTAATTTTGATTACATTTTTTGGACAAATTTCACAAACCACACCCAGGTTGATAGAGATTTTTGGTATTATCATTTTGTTATTACTTTCAGTCTAATGTTATTGTGATTTTTAGTTTAAAGTGTTTTCTTCTTTATGTGTGTATAAACTGACCTGGAGGTTACGACTGTCTGTTTATCTTGATGTGAGACAGTTAACTCTGTGTTTCCCAGATCTTAATTCTTATCAACCAGAATACCTCCTAACTGCCTGTGAGTAGTCGAATTTTGTCTCTTGTTTATCCTCCCTCTTTGTTGACAGTTTGACCTAGAGCTGAACTGGGCTCAGATCGTAGATCAGATATCACACCTGGGACTGAGTTGCTGGTTTGTTTAGGTTAAATGTTTTACGACCTCTGTTTTTTTTCTGGCTGTTCTGCTTTGACAATAAAACAGGGGCTCGCGTGGAAGGAGATCAGAACTCTCTGTGAACGGCCTGTCAGGCAGTGGCGGAGAGTTCTCCTTTTGCAAAAGCTTTGTCTATAAAATTCATATACGTTGTCTGTGGTCTTTTTATATAGGTTCGAGAAAAAGTACCTATCACAGGTAAGAATATTGTCAGGCTAAAAAAAATCCAAATCACATCATGTTCTGATTAAGTATTTCACATTATTAATTATATTTCTAGTCAAAATATGCATGAATGCAACAGATTGACTGATAATACATCAATATTTTGGTGCAACTGGCAGCTCATTATAATTCTTCTCATAGTCTCTGAATAACAGATGATTCTCACTGTTTAAAGCTGAGGTGTTACTGACCAGCAGATTCAACTGCTGCACTTTGGAGTGTAGAGGAAATTGATTGTCTTAATTCGAAATTAAAATAATTAATGTCAAATTGGTAAACAGAAGTATGCATTATGGTGAAATATGTGACACAGATTAACTTATTAATTATACTATAGGACAAAGTAATACAGAGTAATACGCAGAGTCAAAGCACACCAATATTTTCATCTCCAAATGTTTGGAAAAGTCCTAACTAAAGTTTTTAAAGGGGGTCATTTATAAATTAAAACTTGATTTTAATTAAAAAAAACCCTGAAGATCCTTTAAAAGCAAATATTTGGCTGAATTCAGGCAGAAAACCAGACGCCACCGTGATGAGACTCAGTTAACGCAGATGCTTGAATACATTTTTTTTAAGGCATAGGTCCCACATTCAATTATAAGATTTAAGGAGAAATTACTTTTTTTCAAAAGGCTAAGTTTGTATGGTTGATTTTTTCCTCATAAGTGACAAAAATTGCTTGAAAAGTACTTTTTGTAATTTCTTGCGTTATCTCCTACCTCACATTAAAATCAGTCTGACAGAAACAAGTGTGACAAAAAGTAAAGTTAGAAGGAAATACTTTTTTGCAGTGCAATAACACAGAGCAATGGTATTAATGTTCTGTCCAAAGTTCAAAGCAGAAGTATCACTGATCCAGTTAACCAGGATATGAAAAGGAAATACTTCTGATTGGTCAAATATGTTGGACTGGTTTTCTGAAACATTCAGTGTGTTATCCCAGGAACAGAGGCTGAAATCGGAACAGATGATAAACATTTTTAACCCCTGAGGTCTGCTGTTGTCGGCTGACTTTTATGCACAAAATCATAAATTTAACCTACAAATAGAAAAACACTGAGAAACAGAAAGAAAAAGAGATCAAAAGAAAGAGAGGATAAAAGAAAGAGAGAATGAAAAACACAAGGCTCAGAATAATCTGAGAAGACAACTATTTTTCAATTCTTCATATTTTTTGCATACATATCCAAAGCTGGATAATACTGTAATAATAACATTTCCTGCGTATGGAACGATGCCAGGATCCTGAGCCATAATAAAACGCAGCTTTTCAGCTTCTCTTTATCCCAAATATCAAACTGTATTTCATGTCAGGCCTTATGAGACTTTCTTCATGAAAACATGTAAAGCTACAGAATCCCTCCTTTACACGCCAACACCAACGCTCCAGCCTTTTGTCCCGCTTCAGGAATAGAGGAGAAATGTGACAAAGTGTGACGGATGGAGAGGAAGGCCTCGCTTAGCGCCTCTGTCACTTTGCCGCTGTTCAGACGCTCATCACTCCTCGCTGTTCACGTCAGCGGAAACACATCAAAGGCTCACAATGGCGCTAAATCTCACACCAAATAGCGGCTTTGTTGTGATGAAAATCTCCCCTTTCTTTCACTCGGAGGCATAAAGCTATTATTCACACAGATGTGGCAGCGAGCACGCAGCCCTCCATCCTGCAGCACAAGGCTGTAATTAACACGAGGGGGAAGCTGTGGGGTGGGATCCTGTTGTCGCTCTCTCTGCCTGTTTGTAGCGCCGATTCTCTGGTCACTTCAGATGAAAGGATGGGGGGAGGGGGAGCAAAACGAGAGGAGAGATGTGTCGATACAGTCGTGATGGAGGTCATGACCTCTGGCGTGTCAATCTGTTTCCCATGGAGGGGCGGAAAGCATTACTCGGCAATTTGATGGCACATTTGTGGCATGGAGCAGCGGCCAGCGCTGAATAACAGACAGCAGTGGGCGCTAAAGCGTGACTGTGAGAGCGGCTAGCCGGTCAGAGGTTGAGATTAGCAGCTTCCCCGCATACAGAAGCTGCATGTTGATTTAGATATAACACTTTGTGAGTGTCGAACCTGCTTCACTCTTCAGTACTCTGAAGAAGTATTCACCTTGTTCAGACACAAACGTCAACATATTTTTTGTGGAATTTTATGTACTAGACCAATAAAATGTAGTGTGCAATTTTGAAATTAAAGAAAAATTCTTTTCATCTCCCCTTTACTCTGACGTCCTTAAAAAACACAGTACATTATGAGACCTAGTTGGCCTGGCTACTTCCTGTGCAGTTCTGACTGAGTTTGAGTTATTTTACCAAAAAATGTATAAAATTCAAACCCGGTGAATAAAAAAATATGAATCACACATAAATATCTTAGTAAAATGCATGAAATTTTGTGAATGAAGGGGCATGAATACTTCTGGACAGGTTCACTCTGCCTGGGGAATTTCAGACGGAGGACCAGGACAGAGAATGAGTCTGTTCACATGGAAACCTGATCTCACCTCCATGACCATCACTGAAAACACAAACAGGTGACGTCTCCACTTCGTCACCTGAAGTCACAGCGCCTACCTCCACCGTCTCGTCTCCTCACCTCATGTTGAAATGTGAGCAAAAGTGATGAGATATGCAGAATTCTATGCGTCCATATCTCAAGCATTCATCCCCCTGCCACCGCTGCATTATTCTCTGAGAGAGCAGCTCGGAGTTTGAAATATGATCTGAGGATCAGCGCTGACCGAGGGTGGTAATGAAAAGCTTCCTTCTCATCTGCTGATGGTTGCAAAGGAAGAGAGATTAAAGAGGGGAGGTAAGGAGTGGTTCCAGAACGATAGAAGCCGGGCAGGGCGAGTTTGAATCTATAGTTTTCAATAACTCCAGCGGATGGACGGCTCACTGGGGTACATCTAATGTAAGATTAACTTCATCAAAGCAGACAAATGGTTGGGCCCTTTGGCTTTTTGTGAACCAGTCAGCTTTACTTTAGATAATTAGATCATTTATAATCTGATTCTTTTGGGAGGTAGAACTATGCACCTTTAAGCTACAAAGCCAAGTTGAAGTTTCTTATTCCTGAAATATTACACCACTAAAGCAAAAGGAAGACTTTTCGACATCGTGACCTAATGGGCCCTTTCTGGCTGCCTGCACTGGCAGAGGAGGGAATTCACCTGAGAGGACAATGCAAAAGTGCTTTTCAGCTAACTTCATGTGGAAAAACTATAAAATATATATACATTATATTTTATGTAATGTATAAATTGATGTTCTGTTTTCTAAAGGGGTAGTATCATGTACAATTGACTTTTTTTCTGAGCTGAACATCATCATAATGTTATTTTCACATCAAAAACAAACCTGAAGTGTTGCCTTGATTCTTTCATACATGTCTGAGAAATCCTTCAGTCTCCATGGCAACCATTCAGCTGTGTAAAAGGCTTGGGTGGAGCTGACACCGCCTTCGAGGCGCAGCTCCTCCTCAGAGCTGCAGCTTCTAACCCTCTGCCTCACAGAGCAGCCCTCCATCCTCAACTTCTCCACTTGGATCCTTCAAACTAGCCAGCAGTAATTAGCAAACACCTGGTGGAACTTCACATCTCCTGAGTTCATCATAAGAGCTACTTGATGACAGAAAGAGCAGGAAGTTTTAAAGAGACAGAGGCCCGATTTCAAGGTGTTCAATTACAAAGTACATACACAATACAACCCCTTTAAATATTCCTCTTGCTCCAACTTTAATTGCTCAGTATTTGGAAGAGTTGCCAACATGGAGTGAACAGCATCATTCACTTCTTATGCAGTCAAACTTCGACCTCAAGTAGCCAGACTATAATACTAAAACTGATTATTCAAATGGAGAAATTGAGCTCAATGAGAGAAATCCCAGACAGAGCACTGAAGGGAGATGAGAATTGAGCAGAATTATGTAGAAAAGTGATGGCCAACCAAAGTCAGTTTTAATCCTTAAATATTTCCTGATTGGTTGTGCTAGATTGTTCATTGTTCAGATTGTTCTGTTTTTTTTTCTGGAGTCCACTCCTCTGTCTATCTGATACTAAAAAAGACAAAGGAAGGCCTCAGATTTGTATTCACAGTCAGAGTGGAGAGGCTGAGGGGAAAATGCTGCAGCTAAATTTGTATTCCATTCAGTTTGGAGATTGGTAATGTTAGAGATAGGCTTTTTATTTAGTTTCCTCTCTCAAAACAGTGCTCCGTCTCTCTCGCAGTGGTGCATTAGCTGTGCTCACTATCTATCTCAACAAAGATCGATAGTGTTCATCAAGGACCTTTCTTCCTCCCATACTGAGCAGACATTCATCCAGCAGCTGGGATAAAGCCGCCAGTGTACAGCGACCATTCCAAACACGCACCTGGACTTCAGCGGGGCAATACCTCACCCGAGACTGCGTAAAAGGCAACAAGGTGAGGCTCTGCTGTAAAACCTTAACAATGCTAACAGTTTATGAGGCAAATTTATCCTTTCCACCGGGTCAGGCAGAACATTAACTTTCCAATCTGGCATTTATGAGACGCGGGGCCACATGAGAGAGAGCAGGCCTCCAGACTCGGCGGCTAGCTGCTCATAGCGCCTCGCAGGAAATGTTTGCTTAGCTCTATTTATTCAGAGAAATGACTGAAAACACACGTTCTCTTTGGGCACAGCCCCGCTTCTTATTTATGCAGCTTCACAAAACCATAGCATAGGAAAAGCCTCAGTAGAAGCAGAAGCATTTCCCAGGCCAAGCAGAGTAAAAGTGCATTAAGTAAAGGGCTCAACAAGAAGACCCAGCAAAAAGCAAAGCTCAATAAATTTCAGTCACTCATATATTGCACTGTGTAGATGCATGGCTCAGAGTGGCAACAGAAATGAGTGTTTCTTTGTGTTGATGATGATGATTATAGTTCATCGTTAATGAAAACCCAAAATGCAGTTTGTCAGAAAATGACAAATAAAACAGAACCAACTATGGGAATTTTATGACATGAAGGAGGTCTGCAGAAAAGTCTGTCCTGTGCAGCACTTCAGCATCTCTAGCACATCACTCTGCTGAGGCATCGGGGTGAACAGGCTGATGCCGGGCCAGGTTCTGGTTCTGATGGAGCCTCCTTCATGGTAAAGCTGAGATTTTCCCCACACTCTGCTTCCAGAGTCTACAATCTTAAATTCTAAGTGAAATGCACTTCAAGTCGGGACAAAACCATTTTCTACAATCTTTTTTTTTTTTTTTTTTTTTTTACCTGAATTGCTTCAAAAATAAAATTTTGATGATATTGTAATTTATTGAAATGCCCCTGATAACAGAAACATTTATGCACTTATTTCCTATGTGATCCATCCATCCATCCATCCATCCATCCATCCATCCATCCATCCATCCATCCATCCATCCATCCATCCATCCATCCATCCATCCATCCATCCTCTCCCTTTTTCACTGAATCTTTTGCACATTCTTTCCAGCTGATGTTGATGCAGCTCAATCATAAAGTAACCAAACTATTTTTCTGCCTTGCCTGTTGACCCAGAACTCAGCAAAAGTAGAAATATGAAAGCAGAGCATCTACTGAATCTTGATTTGTGTGCTGATGTTGCATAAGGAGAAAGCGAGATGCCAGAGGCTAAGAGCAAAGGCAGCAAACCTGAACTGAGAAACACACCAGCTTGTATCTCTGTCCTCATTATTTGACTTCCTGTCATCATTTCAAAACTTGTTGGATGGTGACCAAGTCTCAAGTCATACTTTGTGTGTTCCCATAGCTTCCATTCCCTCATCTTTTCCTACCTTAAGATTACGTGATATCTTTGTAGTTATCATTATTGCTACTATTTGTAGTTGTCGAAATCGTGTAAAGCACCATACTATGAGGGTTATATCTTAAAAATATCTAAACAATCTGGAGAAAGTTAACAAGGGCCCTTTAGAGACACACACACACACACACACACACACACACACACACACACACACACACACTTCCTTCCTTCCTTCCTTCCTTCCTTCCTTCCTTCCTTCCTTCCTTCCTTCCTGGTGCTATCACAGAGTTAGCCGCTGTCAGTCTCTCATCCTCGTCCCTATGTGTTCTGAAACCAATCCTGGTTTTATCCTCTAACACTTCCCGTTCTCACCCTGTGCCGCACTGTTCTGTGTTGAACTGGTCATTTATCACCCTGCACACAGGGAGCTCTAAGTGCTCCTCTGGACAGCTATGATTAGTCCAGGTGCACATGGACTCATGGTAAGCTAGTTTTCTGTGTAGGATTTTTCCACACATTCCTCCTCCTGTGAAGTCCCATTGATATGTTTCTGTGTGCACAGCGGGAGTTACTGTAGCTTGAGTAAACTCCTCAGGGTCCTTGAAGTAAGCGGTCAAGAGAGCTGCCTGTCTTACCTCTGTATGTGTGTGTGTGTGTGTGTGTGAGTGTGTGATCTTTGACAAGTCCTCAGAGTCAGAATATTTTTGCAATATTTTGATAAGAAGGTTTTTACTCCCAGACTTTGTGGTTTCAGTTGGAGTTCAGGTCTATTTTGGTGTTCAGTTAAAACGTAAGTGAAAAATATGAATGAAAGACATGATAAATAGGTAATGAATCCCTGTAGCTTAGCAAAGATAATGGAAATGTAAACCATAACATATTTAGAATATGAGAGAATATCAATGAAGAATCGTGATTATTGTTGAACACAAAGACAAAAAGTAAGCGGGTATGGATTCAAACGGTCTGACATTTAGATTCATTGCTGCTCTTACATCAGTATTATGTCCTGTCGCCTGGCAACCATGATAGGGTGACTCAGGGTGTGTCCAAATTCAGAGCCTGCATCTTTTGAAGAACTCACCCGATCCAGTCAGGGTAACTGCGCAGATTACTTTTGAGTTTTGATGCAGATAATGTTGACTTTATCACCACCTGTTGATGGAGTAAAGCTATCACAGTGTTGCTTATCTGACTCCTGCAAAGCTGCTTTTTTTAACCATGAACCAAAATATCCATTATTAAAAAGAAAAAAATCCATCGCAAAAAATGTAGGGCTTAGCAACTTTAATTAGCATATCTGTCTATTTTGTTTGCTTTTATCTTTTTCTGTCATTATAACAACCTTATAAAAAAAAACCAAAAAAAAACTGTGAGTCATTGTTTTTGTTAATCACATTTTGCTTTCATAGTTCTAAATATAATTGCCGTAAAGTCGAGCCTTTTATTCTTTAGCCTGCAGGCATCCAGGTACTTCCATCAAGCTGCAGAGACAAGTAATTGAAGTGTTTTACAAATAAATGTAATCAGTGAGGAGAGGAATGTGTCTGAGTGCATCTGTGCCAGGAGATAATACCTGTCTGGATTGTTACACCCACAGCCAAGCCAACAGTCCCGTCACTTTGGTTTATATCCTCCCATGTTTCTTGTATTTCCCTTTCCTGGAACCCCGATGCCACTGGGCCAGAAGGAGCCAGAGCAGCTGATGGGGTGTCAGTCCGCCGTTAAACCAAAGCGCACTACGCTGCTGAGGCTTTGTTTGCGCAGGAAGCTTTTATGTCATCAAGGATTTAAACACCGGGGCATCAAATAAGGAAGATTTATTCGTTTTCGCTCCCTGCATTCGAACAGAGGTTAGGAGGAAAGCAGCGAGAGGAGGGAGGCGGAGAGATTTCAAAGGGACGATGGCTCTGCTTTTCTCTTTGATGGAGGAGGCGGTGCAGAGCGCCACAGAACACATGAAGAAATCACAATTTTATTGTGTTTGCAGTAACATGAAAAGCTAAATTGCCTCATTATCTAACAAACTTGTTTACTGCAAATTTCAAAAAGATTCTGTTCTCTTTGAAGCAACGATTCGACTGACCACTTATGATGGTTAAAGCCGATTTAAACAGATTTAGTCTTCCTTCTGAGATAATCAGCAGATGGCTGGATCGGGTCATCAGGTCATATATAAGGTAGAACCATTAGGTTAATGTACAACATTTCCCTATAAAAAATGGCGTGCAAACTATGTTCTCATGTGCTTTTTAATTAGGTTAAAATATGGAAACATGAATGACAGTGAAGTGGATGTGAAAGCTGGATAGTCAGAGGAGACTCATGACTGTGTGTCTGGGTGAGACCCGACCAGCACCGTAGCAACGCCTTACAGAAACTGATGCAACACGGTGGTAAACATGCTTTTGTACTCGGTGTATTGAAGCATCGAGCTCAAAGCCCTTTAAATGATTCATGAAGTGAATCATCTTTTCTTTGTTGTGTTTTCACACTTTTTCACTTTGCCAATGCAATGAACTGCGGCTGGTGACCAGCTTTGGTGAGCTGAAGACCAAACTGCATGTTGGAAAGATCCAGCAGATGTACTGCTAACACCTCTGCTGTCCCTTTGGATACTTCCAAAGTCATTTTTGTGATTTTTTTTTAATTGTTTTAATAATTGATTCATCAAGATTTTATCCACTGTAAAATAAACAAAAAAACAAAAAAAAAAACACTCACTTATAAAAATGTATTAATAAGAAAAAGACTTGATGACCTGTGTGCAGAGACAGAACCTTCTTATCTCCCTACTGTGAAAATAAAAGGCAAAGTCGAACTGAAAGTTATCAGAATTGCGCGGTTGTCTGTTTGCTGGAGCGATCCGCTGCGTCTCCTCCTTTCATGAAAGCTTGGTTTGAAAACTCATATACGCTGTCTGTGGTTCTTTTTATGTAGGTTGAGAAAAAACCTATCATCTTGGTGCAGATATTTGGTACTGTACCAAAGTTTTAAATGGTTTCTTTGCATCTGGCTGTCAGCAGCTACAGCAAACTATGTTGAAAAATCCAGATCTGATGTTCATATGGTCTGTGTCAAGTCAAGTCAAAGATTAGCCCAGCTGACCAAAGTGCTTCACAATAAACCTGGTTGGAGGTCTGGATCAAATTTCAAGCAAAATCCAGGCGTTTTACCTGCAGGCTCTGTGAGCTGTGAGTTGCTTTAGTTGGGCAGTAAAATGTAAAGACCACTTAATAAGAAATGTAAATTGAAACATAATATGTTTTTATGCCTCAGCATATAAAAGTGCCTTATTTTACACCCGAGAGTCATAAACTAAATAAATAAGGAGAAGAGAAGTGAGACACAAAAACAACTGAGGAAAAACTTAAAGATAACAAGAAAGAAAATGACTGAGAACAACAGAAGCTGGGCATCATCTTTCCAAACTCAGTCTCAGTACTTCCCAAAGTCCATTTTCATTCTTCATAATTTAACTTAAGTATATAATTATGGAATGGATATAATCAGATTTCAACAGTTCAATATAAAAACTCAAATGTTTTGGGAATTTAAGGATCTGGTCAAGTTTTTTTTAAAAAAGTCAGTTCTCTCTTCGTATACTGTTCTATTAAATTGTAATTAAATAGTAGCAATAATATTATGATATATGTTATCTATGAAATAGTCTTTTGTAAAATAAAAACTCTTCCAGTTTAATTAAAGTTTTATTAACTCACTGATTTTTCAACTCAATTAAAAAATAAATTATTTATCCCAAAGGTAAATTAAAAGTTGGTGTAACTCTCAACATCTAAACTTCCTTAAAGAGTCATAATGGATGGTGAAGCTGCGGGCAGGAAAGATCTCCAGTAGCAGTCAGTCTTCCAACAAATCTGAAGAAATTATTGGCCAGTGCTGCTAATCCGCCTCATTTGCTTTTGCTTTAAATCTCTGTCATAGTTAGAAAGCCGAGGCTTTTCAATTTCCCTGGGATTTGGGTTGTTAGTTCAGGTATTAATATGCTAATCAGCTGCTGCCTGTTGTAAAATCAATACTTTGTTGCCACGGTTACACATCATAGTGATGACCAGGATATTTTTTTGACGGTAAAAAGGAAGTGTTTTTGCTCCAACCATTTTAACCTGATTTTATAAAGCTGCTATAGTGTTCAAATAAGACAGGAAGCTTCATCAGTTATTTCTAGACGACTTTATGACTCAGATATAAAAACTTATCAGATGCTCCTCTGACATGCAGCGGAGGATCTCTGTGAAGGAGGAGTTTGGTTTGAGTTTTTGTTTGATCACATGTAATCATGTTCAGAAAAAAAACAAACAAAAAAAAACCCAGCTGTTTTCTGCTTCATAAATGAAGCACTTTGTTCATTAATAACTCAGCCCTGAAGGCAGAGCTGTGCTGCAGCTTCACCCAGCAGACAGGATGAGACAGCAGCTCTGTCCCTGTGAACGTCAGGGTCACATCCACAATTCAACCTATGGAGGTTTTCTATTTAAAACTCCTGGTTGCTATGGACGACAACTGTCTGCAAATTAAGACCCCACTGTATATTCCATGTTTTATATGTTAATTTATGTGATTTACTCTGCATTTTCCCGCAACGTGGCCTGTGTCAGATTGACGTGCTGTTCAGTCCGGATCGACTCTGCAGTCAGGAGTGTGAGTCAAACAACAACAACAGTTCTCTAGACTTTCTGATGTTCAGCTGCTTTTCAGCTGGTTTTTGTCCTGTCATTCTACTTGACCAGGCTGTAAGATGGGTTAAGATCTGTTCTGTGTTGAACTGGCCGTTTATCACCCTGGTGGATCTCTCTGGTGCTGGCACCATCATGCTGTGGTGATTCTTTTCTTCAGGCAGAAGAAACATAGCAGCTCTTGTTTTTAGGAAACTCAGTGAGAGCAGAGCTGCTGTTTCCCCAGGATGGATAGTTTATCTCTCAGCATCAACAAGGATACAAAACTGCTTTGATATTCTGTGAGAAATCACATCAACATCTGTTCTTCTTCTTCTTCTTCTTCTTCT
>NW_015113783.1:0-12747 GCF_001443285.1 Poecilia latipinna
TTTTTATTAAAATTTTGCAGATGCGGCTTATAGTGAGGAGCGCTCTATAGTCCGGAAAATACGGTACTTGTGCCCCACACCCATAAAGAAATATTAGGAAACCCAAAACAATTTTCTCTTAAAACAAGTTTCAGTAAAAATCTTCAGTGCTATAGCCAAAAAAGAAAAAAAAAAAAGAAAGGATCGCTCGAAAATGGCTTCAACCTGACCCCACTGATGCTAAAGGACTGACTGAAACTGATGGAGGAAACACACAAAATGGAAAAGTTAACGTTAATATGCCGAGACCACAGGCGGATCTCTACAAAAGAGATGGAGAAAATAGACTAGATTTCTAGAGAAAAACTGAATCAGCTCTCTTATTCTTTGACATTATATATGCTGCTCTAAAAATGGAAAGTAAATCTGAATGCTGCTTCACACCTGTAACTTTTTATCTTTGTCAGAATGCAAGTGATTTCTCTTGCCGACAGTTGTTCTGTTCTTTGTTTTGTATGTGATCGATAAATGTAAACCAACATAGTTTTAAAAAAATAATAAAATCTGTTTCAGAATAGAAATTCCACCCTTGCGCAGTCATGTGGACAGCGAAGACGCCGACATGTTGCCCATCCTGTAACTCCAAACACATCTTACCGTAGAAGTTTAGCCTTGCTCTGTAGATTGTCCAAGAGCTCAATCTTCCTGTTCATTTCATTCACTTCATCATCGAGGTTCTGACGGGTGACGTCTACCTGCTGGCACAGCTGTGCAAACACGCCTGTCAGCTCTCTGTCAAAGACGAGACCGAAACACAACAAGTTGACATAGCTCTGTAGTGACCAAGTAGTAGACACTTTTTACTGTCGGAACATGTAATCTGAGTTTTGTCTCCCATTCACAGCACGGTTGAAACTCACTGCTGGACTTGGTGGCTGCAGTTGGATCCAGTGTAGCTGACAATTAGCTGCAGCTTCTCACTGGCGTAGTCCACAAACTGTCGCTTGAAGGCTCTCTCTTTGGCTTTGGTAGTCCATGTGAGTCGCTCGTAGACGTAGAGAAGCCCATAAAGACCCAGTGACAACGCAATCAGGCGCCATCCCACTGCCTTCCAAATCTGCACACAGTTGCAAGAGCCTCAAGTTATCTTTAAACACTTTGGCGTCAAAACATACTGAAGAAAACAATTATCACTCCCAAAGTCTGGTGTGTAGCCCCTATTGATATTTATTGTTTTACATACATTTCTGCTGTGTAATATTTTGACCCATTTAATAAAATTGTTCCCACATTGAAATTTTTCCAGAACCTGAAAGAGATGTAATCAATGACCTCGATCGATCTCGGCGTCTAATGATAAGAGAGGCAGAGTCTTATAATGAATTATATTTTAATGAACTATTCAGAAAGTGTGACTTGAGAAATGAAGTGAACAGTAAAGACAAGAGAAGGAAATTAAATAATATACCGAGTAGGATTTTAAACAGATAATAACAAAGCCAAACCAGAAGACTTGGACTCGGTGCTTTGCAGGCGGACACGCTTAACCAGGACTGGCTAACTCCAACAAAAACAATTAAGCTAATTTCAAGCAGCATCACAAAAACACAGAGCTAACCCAGCAGCAGCTAGATAGCCTGACTCTAAGAGGTTTTCTTAGCGAGTTAAAGAGGGTAAGAACTGATTAATGACAGTAATGATAAACACTTCTGTAATGCTGGCAGTCGTGTTCACTACGTCATTTGATTAGTGTAATAGTGACTCAGTTGGAAGGGAATTATTGATTATTGTCGAATGTTTTGATGACTACGCAGATTTGGAACGATTTCATAAAGATGTATTTGACCCTGTAATTAACTTACCACACCGCCGACCACAAGGACACCCATGGAAGTACGCGACGTAAGAGATGCGAGACCTGTCACCATGGTGACCATGAGCTCTTCCTGAGTCACAGAACTTTGTGGGAATGGAGGCATGCTGGTGCTGACTGGTGTTAGGGCCATGGGCCGAGGAACCTGCAAGTTTAGTAGCAAAAAAAAGAAGCACAGATCTCTTTTATTCGGGCGTGATTATAGGTCATGCTTCTACAGCACCACAACCTTCCTTGTAGTAATTAAACATGCAAAATACAGTGAATTATTGACCAAAATACTCCAATGTTAACAGTATTTCAAAGGAGAAACCTGCTAAAATAATAGATAACAAGGTTCTTTATCACCAGAGGCCAATTTAACGCCATCCAGATAATGTGACTGACTAAGAAGTTTCTTTTTCAAAAACCTGGGAAAGATTACCTGGTCGCTGTAGCCCATGAGGGCCCGTCGGGTGTTCTTGGGCCCTAGAAACCGGTTGACAAGCATGGTCCAACCAAGGGAAAAGTGGAAGCTGATATCCTCTTGAAAATCACTACAGAGCTTGTCACAGGCCAGGTCGTATGTAAGGTTGAAGAACTGACGAGGAATAATCTTGTTGGCCTGCTCTCTGATCGAATTTGGCAGCAGAGGCTTCAGGCCCTCTGTAATAAAAATGGTTTAAAAATCAGTTGAGATCAATTTACATTTACCGAGACAAAACACCATCCGTGAGATGACGACAAAAAGAAGCATAAAACAGTTGATAAGTGGGATCAATGATAACAGTAACCCAATTTAAATAGATGGTGAAAGTGATTTTTACATTAAAATATGATCAAAATGCTCATCTTCCTAATAACAACATGCAAACTGTAAGTGCAAACTTTAAGCTGAGTTTGTACGCTCATTAACTCCCCGTCTCCCTCCCTAAAAGCAATGTTTTCATCATTAGAAGTCCCTTTAGAACAGAGGTTGTCAGACTGATAGAGCCGCCCCACCCTGGTCACGTCCCTGTGACACGACGGCACAGATTCACAGCTTTCGAGTTAAGGAGACAACACTGCGGCTGGCACGGGAGAATCTTTATTTTATGTAAAGTCCTTCTTTTCACCAGCATCTCCAGAGGCTCTACAGTCGTCTCCAGAACAGCTTTTTTTTTTTTTTTTTTTTTTTTTTTTAAATCGGGTCGTTAAGCCTTCTTAGGACCCTGACTGTGATGCTGCTGCCCCAACAGGTAACAGCAGAAGAAATGACGGCCTCGACAAGAGATTTACAGAAGACCTGCAGCATCTTGCTGCAAAACTTGATCTGAACTTCTTCAAGAAGTCCAGTCTGCTCTGATCCTTCTCGACGGCTTCACTGTTGCGTCTCCAGTCCATTCTGATGTCCCGGCGAACGCTGAGGTATTTATATCCCTCAACCACTTACATTTCTACTGCCACGATGGAAACGGGGTTTGATCGAACCCTGCACAAAATGCTGCATTTCAATGTGGGGACAGAGAGGTGCTAGTTTAGTTTGCTGACAGCAGACACATAACTAAGGGTCAGAGGTGTTCGTGAAGACTCGCACATCAAGCATGCACACTGTATGAAGTCTAATGAAACCTAATGCAATTTTGATGGAGTTAACCATAGACATTACTGATCTGACATTGTAGCTTGCAGCAATATGTAAATGGCACAAACCAAACATGAGACTGTGCAGAGACAACAGACAAGAAGTATTAGTATTTAGCTGCCTGATATTTTACCTATCATCTCCATTTGTGTGGCCTGCAGGGCGTTCGTGATGGAGCTTGAGCACCTTTCGGACATGGTCTTCCCCAGACCGTCCTCTATGTGGCGATGGAGTTCCTGAAACACAAAATGACCTTCTAGTTTATTGTTAAAACTGGACAACTGTTTGGGAGTTTAGCAAAAACTCAGACTGTGTAATTCAAATTGAGTGAGGAACTAAAATAAAACACCCATCAAGTCCGTTGGTTTAAAACTCATAACACAATTAACTTTACATGCTTGTCAGGCTGCAGCGAACGGGCATACATCTCACACTCTGCACATTTACCTCTCCTTCACCTCTCCAAACCAGTTTGACCTCATGACAGGCTGCTGGCAAAAATAAATAAATAAAATAGCTGCACAGTCTTCAAGTGACCAAAAAACTATTTGCTTGAGTTTGTAAAGGCCACACCAGTAGTGACTGATTTGATCGTTATTATTTAGACTACATATTATTATTCTGTGAAAGATGTCTCCTGTGTAATTTGAAAATGTTTCTTACATTTAAAAGCAAGCATTATACCTTCCAGACTATAAGCCACTGCTTTTCTCATATGTTTTAAACACGGTGATGCAGCTAAAGCTCGCCTTTTGAGTCAGTGGGTGTAGAAAGGTTTGGACTGCTGCACGATGAAGAAGACAGGACAAACTCCAGAGCAAATTCACCTCTACACAAAAGTGACAATGAGAGCAACAGCGACAGAAAGACTTAAAATGAGTTCAATTCCAAAACTGAGGAAGGCAACTTTAGTGCGTAGGTAGTGATCAATGATCTTTGCTTTTTTTGTTTTGTTTTTGTTTTAAAGCAGTCGTGGTACAAGCTGCTTAAGTCTTAAAAATTGTATATCTCATTTTACAACGTGGAAACCTGCAGAATAGGCAGGTGTGACCTGTACATGTACACAGCTTTTCTTGTCGAAGTTAGTGGGTGTGGCTTATATTCCGGTGCGCACAATGGTCTGGAAGTTATGGTACTAAAAACTGCTCTGTGAAGATTGGGATTTAGTATTTAAAGTATAAATTCTACATTAGTTTCTTTGCTTAATGGGGCAGTATTATGTAAAAAAGATACAGAGGCTCAATTTCAAGGCGTTAAAATTATGAAGTCAAATTTCATTTAAGTCATATTTCATTTATACAGCATTTATATTGTAATCTAGCAACCAATCAGGTTATCAAATAGATCTTTGAAACTTCTTTTGTTTTGGCTGGGTGCAGACTTAAATATTACACCTTTGACATTTTATTTCCAAAAGTCATCATTCATTAAGATTAATCTTTTTTTTTTCCAGTTTTTTCTTAGCCAAAGAAATCATGAGTTCATTTTCTATTTTTCAATTCCTTACATTTACATAAAAATAGGGAAATTAGCCATTTGAGTTTGGTAGTTGTTGTTTCTAAATGAATATATGTTGACCTCAAAGTGCACCAAACAAATTAAAGCACTAAAAGGTTTCGTTTTCTCCCCTTTCTTAATTCTTTGATATGCACCGACTACTGAATGAACCATTTTAGAAACTACCAGGTGAAACTCACATTTTTGTAGACCTTGAGGACGACAGGTGACGGGTGGAAGTCCATGTGGAAGTCATCCACTAGGACATGAAGCTTCCTTATTTCCTCTGCCATAGTGTTAGTTACCTGGACAGGACAACAGACACACCAAGTCAATTAGTAAATGTTCATGAATCGTTTTTCACATTCTAATTCACAGCCTGTTGCTTTTATTTTTTGTCGTTTTGTTAAACCAAGCTAACAATGGACAGAGGTCAAGGACAAAAGATTTACTGTCAGTCGAACTGAGGCGTTTCTGTCAATGATAAAACGGTCAAGTACACATTTTGTTTAATGTTTCTTAAACTGTGTTGGATTTTCAACCCTAATGCCATTCTGTTAACTTCACTTCTGCTATTGAAAATATATGAAATGAAAGCCACAATTTATCGAAGTTTTAATTTAATACGGATGTAATGAACTAAAATACAGTAACATTAAGCAAATTTTAAAAGTCGAGCACTGTCATTACTTTTAAAACAAATACTCAACATTATAACAGAGACTGTGATGTCACATGTCATAATTTTATCTCACCTGTCTCTCCACATCCTCTGTAATCCTCTTGATCTTAGCCTTGCAGTCCATAGTCAACAGATCCAGTTGTTTCTCTATAAACTCCAGCCGTTGTTGACGATCCTCTTTTGTCTCCAAGCAGTAGAGTCTGAGCAAACATGCACAAAAGTACAAACTCATTAAGCTGGAGAAAGGAGTTTGATTATAACTTGCTATATATATATTTTTTTTTTAAAAGTGGTACTCAGGGCACCGTGACATAGACAGACTTTCTCTTATTGGGGCTAATATCTGGAAAGGTGTGTTTAAAAAATAAGACATGCATCTTTTTAAAAGCAAAAAAAAACTATAACCTGGAGACTACCACCCCGGTTGGATCATCGGCAAGGAATTGTGGAGGAGATTCACTATAGACAAGCTGACATGTCTTCAAAGTACTCTTTCAACAAACGCTGGTCTGAATGATTTACATATAAGAGCAGGGAAACATAATTAGATCCAACACTTTGTAGTATTGTTTTTTCCCCCCACAAAACTACAAATCTGTCGCCCCCAAAATCCAAAATAAAAGATTAAAATGTTTTATTTTAATAATGAAAAATGTTAAATTTAGAGTACAAAAAAAAAGCTCAATGTTTTCAATACTTTTGCAAAACGCTGTCACACAAAACAATTTTAGTCATTTAACACCAAATCATTAGTGCAGCTTCAGTTTGTGGGAGAGACACCCCACAGCGCTCATGTGTTTCATCCTGACAGTACAACACACACTCACCTCTGTTCTTGGGCAGCTACATGCACCAAGTCCATAATGCGCCGCAGAGCTTCAGATATTTGCTTAGCTCTTACTGTGTGCTGTTCGAACTTGGTCTTCACCGCAGACTGAGATATGCACTCCTAAGTACAGCAAACCGATTAAACAGGCAGTCAAGCAACCTGGACATCAATGCAAAATGTGGATGTCTCAAAAAACCTAAAGTCTGCAACCTGCTCACATGAAAACTGTCATTTTGAAACGTGTGTATGAATGATATGCAGAAGTTAGCTAAAGCACGATAAGAGGAATGGAAACACATGTTATGATGCTCCACAGTAAAAGGGTCTTACTTCAAATCGCCTCTCAAAGTTTTGGAACTCAAACATTCGGGCTTGAAATCCCTCAGCTAGAGCGCCACCTGGAACAACGGCAAGAACAAAACCGTCTTCAAAATCCTAGACACACGTCACCTTTTTATTAATAACAGGACTGACTTTACATATTGGACAGGTATATACATTTTTCTTTTGTAGCCCTAAAGTTTTAGTAATGCACACAAAACCTAGTAAAAAAAAAATAGCACAAGTATTTGACATTTACATTTTACAATGTTGTATTTTATTAAAATACAGAACCATTTTTTTTAAAGAACACGCTGTTGTATTTTGCAACCTTTCAACAAATATTAATTTTTTGCAGATTAATTTGATCGATTATTCTACTTTTTCTGTGAATTCCAAAAACTATATTAGAGATAAAATGGCTTGTTTTTTTTAAATGGCTTCTTCTAAATGTTCAAAAATGGATCCTTTTAATGGCTCTTTAAAGTGAACGGATCTTTAAGATTTGGTTCTCACAAAATCCATTGTTGGTTGACAGTCATTGGTAATGGTTGGGATTATTGCAAGGTAATAAATGAACAGCCTTTGTTTTTGTGTCATTCTTTTGTTCTGTTCCCAAAAAAAAAAAAAAAAAAAAACACTCTCCCCACCCTAGGCCCCCTGACACAAAGCCTGTTCAACACCACAAGCAGTTAGAATCCAATCAACCTGATTCAGGCATCCCTTGGGCCTTCTGCACACGAGCCTGAAGCACTTCTTTAGCTGAGACGAAGAAGATGCGGTCGCTGGCCTGGGCTCTGTCAACAACGCCCAACTCATCCACAAGAAAATTAGTGCAGCGGTCCATATGCTGTCTGCGAACCTGTGTTGAGATAAACATACGTTGTGAAAAAAAAAAACACAACAGATTTGGGAACAAAGGTTCTGAACTGACCAGGGGGCCTCATGTACAAGCGCTCCATACAGTTTACCATCAACATAAAATTCCTCCAGAACTGAGACTCTTTCACATAAAATTGACTAACCTCCTCCATATATTCTGGCTCTGAGGCAGAGGCATCCCAGCGGTTGTTGAGGATAAAAACATTAGGACTGGAGAGACGCTGATTGACTTTATGAAAGAAGGACTTCTCCTGCAGAAAGTTAAGAAACGTTTTAAAACGGATAGCTTTAACACGATGGGCATTTAAATAATTTACATTAAACAAGCAATTGCACAATTCCCAGGTACTTTAGCTTTATACTCGAGTCGGTTGTTTCTGCAGAACAAAGCTTTTGTGTCTCACTGTTTGCATGAGCGTGGATTCAGAGTTTGCTACTAGAACAAACACATCTGCATCAAGGCAGAACTTGTCGATCCAGCTGTCCAACTCGGTGGTGACGTCGATGCCGGGGCTGGAGAGGAGAAAAGCATGAAAACCTAAGCTTTATGAGGCAGCGTCAGCTTTTGTGAAAGAAAAGGACCGGTTACATTTTTCTTCAAAACTGAGTACTAACACTCCAGTTAAAGCTAAAAATCAACTTTCAACTAACCTGTCCAAAAGCACCAAATCATCTCTTAGTAAAGCACACTTTGCTTTAGGCCACATGACGCAGACCAGACTGCCAGCGTCCAGATCCACATCCTGAAGCAGAGCATGGGCCAGCTGGTTCACCGTCTGATCAGAGACATCAATGGGTCAATCTTTACTCACAAACAACATCCTACCACAAACAGACCTATTTAGTGTACACTGGCAGCTGGAGCTGTCAGTCAGGTCACTAACCGTTATGCTTTTCCTGTCCTCAGAGCCTTCAGTGAGCAGGAAGCCTTCATTGCCATCTGTGCCCTCCACCCTCAGGAAACAGTTGGTTGTGTGTCCAATTCCAGATGGCAAAACTTTATCACATAACATGGCATTGATCACAGAACTCTTCCCGTTACTGGTTCTGTGAAAGAAAAGCATGTAAAGCCAGTTAAACCTGCAGTAATTTCAGAAACCTACCTACACTTTATGTAAAATGTTTGATATTTTGAGACGAGCAAAAACTCTGCTGTCAGTATCGACTGATCGTCGATCACCCAAAATTAAAGAAATCGGGGCAATCGGTGTACCTCTAAAATTTACCCGCCCCCAAGACCAAGACCCAAGCGAAACACAGAAGTCCACCATAGCAAATCCTTCCTGCCCACAGCCATCACCATAACTTGAGTTACATTTACTTTACATTTGGGACCAATAAGAGGGAACTGAATTGAGTTTGAATGTTTGTGGGAAAGAAACAAAGCAGTTCAACTTGCTCATAAAAGTTTGTGTGAAGATAAATACACAATTACCAACTGCTAGAAAATGTAATTTAATTTACCTTCCAAAGAAAACCACCTTCATATGCCTCCGTGCTAGCACTTCTCCTATCCCTGCCACCTTGGACAGGTAGCCGCAGACCTCCTGAACCTGCTCCTCAGTGGTCAGTGGGTCCAGCTGCTCATTTTTGTAAGTATCTAAACAGTGAGGGACACAGTGGTTAGCCGCTTAATGATCTTCCTTATCCTTGAAACAATCCTAATATAAGGCATCGTATTTTGTATAATTTCAGACTATGAAAACTATAGAGACAGGCAGTGTTTTACCCACTGTAAATTATCAGACTGTTACACTTACAAGGCCACAGACTACTTACTAAAACTTGAAAAAGTACACTACGCATATACTGTCTTCCAAAGACAAAATGCAGGAGCAACACTGAGATCTATCACAAGCAAATCAAATCAGTTATCTAAAAGAGGGATTGTTGTATTTACATAAAGATGTTTTAATGGTTAAACTGGAGCAAAACATATTTTCATATTCTAATTATTGAGAAGTGAGAGAAATCTTAAGGTGGGAGCAGATCATTTCTGTTTGAGCAAAGAAGGACAACTGGGGACTCAAGATTTAAATGGGAAGGAAAAAATGCTGCCTAGCATAAAGTTATATGGTAGCAAAATGTTACATATTTAGTATATAAATGTCTATTTTTGCCCATGTGAAAGTTTAGTTTGAGGATTTATCCAATGTTGAAGACAATATAGCCATTTCATTAATATTATATTAAAGGAATTATATGCTGCTGCATTTTGTTAGATTTTTCTTTTTTTATTGTATTTGATTATCAGACATAAACCAGATGTTAAAGTTAGATTTTATTTGAATGACCTTTTCTTCATAGACCACACACACACATGAAACTTTCAGGTTTTTGTTTTTGATTCAAATACTTTCACAAAGGGGAAGATTGTTCCCATCTTACAGTAGATCTGTGGAGATTAGGCATTGGTTGGTTTCGGTTTTCAAGGTATAATCCCGTCTAAACGAATAAAATCTGCTATTCTTTTGCTCCCATGAGAAGACGGATGGCAGCTTGGGAGGAAGAAGGTTGCTCTACGTACAAAACCTGACTAAATGACAGTGGCAGTGAGAGGACGCTTACTAAAAACTCTACAGTCAGAAAACAGAAAAGCTTTGCCTCTACTAGCACCTCATAAATAACATTTATGATTATTTGATGGATACAAGAGGGCATTGTGAATAAAATCTATTATTATGGCTCTGACAGCAACAGGTCATGTAAGAGGGTAAAGATCAGACCACAATCCAGCAAACATTTAAGAAGCAAATCAGCTACATATTCACATCAAAGCATGTAAAAAAAAAAAAGAAGCAAAATCACACATTTTAGATCCGTGATCATAATACTGCAAGACCTCATAACAGTGACATTTTTACCAGAGGTTATCATAGGTGATAATTTTATATATATAAAAATACCTTCCAGAAAGGCTGCGCTTTCCTTGATGTAGGTCGCAAGTTGTTCAAATATTCCATTGATCTTCTTCTTTGCGGTGACAAAATGCTTCAGTGGTGACGCATTTACTTCAGCCATTGTTCTGTTTTTCTTCTTGCATTGAAACTGGACAGGGTTGGGTCTTGAAACAGATATAGACATGGCACTGCAGACATCAGAAGAAAGGTTACCCAAACATTTATAGTAAAATTAATCCACGTATATAAATCTCACTGTCCGATATCCTCAAGACCCTTAACTGCTTTAAGCCAGTTCCTTAAAAAAAAAAAAATCTAAGACGTTCACAGCTTTGTAAGGAGAAGCTACGAGTCAATTCTAACGCCTCTCTTTCCACACTTTTGTAAGTCAGCTCAATTATGTTAAAAAAAGAAAAAGAAGAACTTTGTGTGAAAAGCCAGGTTTTCATCAGTAGGCTTGATAAAGGTGGTTAATGAATATTAGTGAAACCTCTCAACAGACAAATAGAGGTGCATCAATAAACCAGTCCCGATTTCATTCATTATGGGAGATCAGTAATCAGCCGATATTTACATATGAAGCCGATCTTATGCACCAACCTTATCTACCTATAAACCAGCCACTGTCCTCTTTTGCCCTTCAGTGAGAAGGGGTTAAATGACAGACCAGCCCATCAGGTCGTCTCTGTACATTTGCAGTTAACAATGGTCACCCCTATTGTTGACAACTCAGCAACTTTCTTGCTATACCTAGCAACATTTCAGACAAAAAAAAAAAAAAACTATATTGGCCAAAATCGGCACCGGCAAGTCAGGCTTGTCAAAGATCTGTGGTTGGCAATTGGTCAGAAAACTGCAATCAGTGCCCCCCCCCCACCCCCAAAAAAAACAGAGGCTTCAATTATACCTTAAAATATAAAAGTAATATTATGAGAATGGTACTAATGAAATAAAAGAAAATAGTTTAATCATGTTTTATTTAGCTACAAACTACAAGGCTTTTCTAGAACATTTTATTCACCTATTAAAAGTTAACTTTCTTCAGAAAGTCCATATAGATTTTGTAATTGTAGATTTACTTAGGAGTTCAAGCAAAATGGTTTCAAAGGCTTGATGTCACCTCGACTAGGCAAAGCAGTTATTCCGTAAACAAAACCCAATTTTCTTTTTTCGCGTCTGCTTGATGTGCTACGAGATATTTTCGTGAAAGGCTACTTATAATGATTTTTCAAAGGTCTTGCATACATGATTATTCCAATTTATCATTAAAAAAAAAAAACGTCTCATAGAATAAAACAATCCGGGAGTTTTCGTCTCCACTGCCGAGGCGCAGGCAAATGTTAAAAACTGATGTTGTAAAATAGTTAAGCTACTTGCCTTGGATCAGGGCGTTTTCACGAACAGACACCTTGCATCATTGGTTAGGACAGGGTCGGTATCCTTGCATGCACACGGGCTGCGAAGGTTAGTGTGTGACCATTTGAGCTGACAGACGAGAATATAACCCGTCACACCGCAAGCATTTCTGTCGACACTACAATTTTAACAGCTTCTGTTCGTAAAATTATAAATATCAGTTATGCTGTTGGGTCAAAGCAACAAGCGCAAAAGCAACACAGGCTCAGCGCCGTTCCTATTAGCTTGTTTTCGTCCTGTCCCTTCTCTCCAAATAGACAGCTGAGCTCCGCAGGAAACGGAAACAGAAGCACATCCGCTAAAGACAGAAACTTGTCTTCTTCTTCTCGGTTGAGAGACCAAGAATTATCGCCACTAACTGGACTGGAGTTTGGAAATGTAAAAAACGATTAGATTTTTTCCAGAAGATTTTTTTACTTTTCAAAAGTGACATGACTTGATCTATTATTTTAATTACGTTGCTTCCAAAAATATTTTCTTTTGTGTGTTTTATTTATTTAGTCCTTGTTTGAGCTCATTTGTGGTTCATATGTGCTGCGCCTTCATGAGTATGGAGGACCAAAACTGACATAATAAAAAATAAAAGCATAAATACATATTTTGTTTTTCCTGGTCCTCCATACATGAAAACATTCGGGACAAATTCAAGTAAACTGCAATGAGGGTTTTTACCCTGATTAAGGTTTTCTAATGATTTTAATAAAATTAGGTTTGTTAAAGCTGCAGTATGTAACCTTTTTTTAAGTGCCTCTATGTCATGACAGT
>NW_015113783.1:17583-32703 GCF_001443285.1 Poecilia latipinna
TGTACTTAAGTACAGTAACGAAGTACTTGTACTTCGTTACTTCCCACCACTGGTAATCTGTGACAAAACAAAAGTCTGTGTGGGTGGGGGGTTTCTGCTTGCATGTCCTACAAATCCTGGTAGACTACCATTCATTTCACAATATTCCTTTCAAAGATTTTTGAACGATTTATTGACGATTCTTACACATTCAGCCTTACCTAATGCAAACTGAAGTTAGATGAAAATCTACGTCCTTATAGCGATTATTGTTTGGCAAAAATGTCCAAATCTTCATTTTCCTCCTTTCCCACAGTTATTGGAATCAAAGGAAAATGTCCTGTGACTTAATTCAAATTCAAAAATACTTTATTGATCCTAAAGGGAAATCAAATGTTAATAACTGTTAATTAAACAGTTATCACAGATGATGATGACTGTACACAGGAAAGATCTCCTGTTGTCGGTATTACAGCAAATTTGAAGAAGCCTCCAACTGAAGACATTTGTTTTTCTACAACAGTTTCAAGAAAGGGATGGTCAGAGTTGTCCATAATTTTCTTGATTTTATGCATAATTCTTTTTCAGGTTGTTGAGCCTTTCTAGGCCCCTGGTTCTGGTGCTGCTGCCCCAACAGATGACGACAGAAGAGATGATGCTCTCAACAGATTATTGAAGATATACAACATCTTGGTGCAAACTTTGATCAGATGAAAGATCAAATTTGTTAAGCAATGGTTAGGAATTTAAGTCTTAAATCTTCTATGGTTAGTAATTTAAGTGAATCTTCTAAAAATATTTTATTAGAACTGTATGACCAGATATGGGAGGATGGGAAATTACCAAAATGTCGGTAGGAAGTAGCTCATTATTTCTGATAGGGAAATGTGACAGGGAAAATGTGATTGTGGGGAAGAGACAATAGAACTTTGCTTTGTATGAATTATCAGATTCAGAGAAACAAGTTAATTAGGAACCTTAGCAATATGAAAATGAAACTTGACATTGTTGATTTATTGCAAAAGGATTCGGGAAGCAGAGGACATCGAGATATATTTGATTTTTTTTAAAACAGTATAAGTTTTATAATAGGATATTGTTGTTTTTTTATGTCATATGGTTCACACTCCTTACCGGTTGGTGGCGGTAATGCTCACTTAAAAAACCTTTTTACCAACCGGCAATAAATTTCAAGAAGAAGAAACAAAAAAAGAAGAAGAAGCTGGCGCGAAGCTATTGAAGTTTCCATCAGAGACAACAAACTTTACCTGTAATGTGCTTCTTTGTGTTGAACATAGCAGGCGTTAACAGGCCGTCTGAACTGCAGTTTGTCCGGCTGGGGAGACAGAGATGCCTTCACTGAATCTGAGAGGAGTGACAGTAAATTTCCCCTTCACTCCGTACGAGTGTCAGAAAGACTACATGAGCAAAGTGTTACAATGTTTGCAGGAGGTAAGTTCCCATGGAAACACGAAAGCTTTCTAGAAACGTCCACATCCGGTACATCTGCTGTTTAGCTAGCAATAAGTACCGAGCTGTACTTTGAGGAGGAATGAATGGTGAATTTTTGGTTAAAACATGTTAATTTTTCCTTCAGTGGGTAGAGAATCCAGAAATTTTACTCAAGAACAGTGATACTTTATCATACAATTACTCAAGTAAAAGTACAAAGTAGAGCATATCAAAAAAGTTAGTCAATAAATGTGAGTAAATGTAGTTAGTTACTACTCAAGTCTGTACATATGTATATGTATTACAAAGTCAAGGCTGCTGTCAACAGCGTGTATGTACTTTTTTTATTTGTGCAAAAATACCTATTAATATTTATATTAATGCCACAAAAGTCAGAAGCTGATGCTACTAAGCTGTGGCAGCTGACACCAGAAAGTGCCAGTGTAGCTGCCACTGCCCTCCTTGGTATATTAGGAGTTAAGGTGCAATAAAGAAAATAAATTCTGTAAAAGCTGTGTGTCTGGCTTCTTGTTTCCAGAAATCTAATGGGGTTCTGGAGAGTCCTACAGGAACTGGCAAAACTCTGTGTCTGCTGTGTGCCACTCTGGCATGGAGGGAGCACTTCAGGGACTCCATCTCTGCTCGCAGGCTAGCAGACAAGCTGAAAGGACAGGAGTTGTTCCCAAGCACACCTCTGGCTTCCTGGGGCACAGCTGCTACCGATGGGGACAAGCCAAGTATGTTACTTTGTTTTCTCTGTGTCTTCATCACAGAAGACATCCCTGCATGTCTGAACCATAGTTGGTATTTTCTACGGATAGGTACTGACTAGCAGGGGGTTCTTACAGGATGATCATCTTGAGCAAAAACTATCCAAGATTTCATGTTAAGACAGTTTTTTTTTTTGTTATAACATCATCTACAGCATTTATTTATTATACAGACAGATATCTTTGGATGCCAGATTCATTGCAATTGAATGTTATTTCATGCTATGTTTTTATTATCTCTTGTTTTATACTTCCTGTTGTTCACTGTGATTCCATATATTGAGCAGTCCTCTATAACTTGGCAGTGGTAAACTGCCTGCATATGCATTTTCTCAAATACCATTAGAATAATGATCAAATATTGGAATAAAGACTATAATTAATTAATGTTCCAGTTATTATTAGTCAGAGACAGTTATAAACAGGTGATGTTTCAGCCTGGGTTTAAAGAAACTCTTAAGTTTCAGCAGCTTTGCAATTTTCTGGAAGGTTGTTTCCAAATTAGAGGAGCATAAAAATTGGCCCAGAGGAAAACCCAGGATGTGCTGGAGGTTCAGTGTTGGCACAATGGCCCCAGTGGCTGCAGAGAGGGAAGTCTGGACTTCTACAACCTGACCCTGGGTTAAGATGAAGATAATAGTTTGATGGAATTGATCATCCTGTTAGAAACTTGAGAGAGAAGCAGCAACTAAGTTGATACAACTTCATCACTTGACAGTGGTTCTTCTGATCTTTCTGTCCTTCAGCCTACTACACTGATATTCCCAAGATCATCTACGCTTCCAGGACTCACTCACAGCTCGCACAGGTTATCAATGAGTTAAAGAACACTTCATACAGGTAAACAGTCTTATTGATAAGCTTCATACAGTGTCATTGTTTGGGTTTGCATAATGGAGATTATCGTATATAACGAGAGTTCAAAGTAGTGTTTTAAAGATTTTACAGAGGTGAGACAGGTAAACATTTGCTGTATTAACTTGTACAAAATACAAGTTGTTAGTTTTTATTCAGTCAATTGTTTAAGTCTTTGTTGCTGATTGGCATACATTTACACTTGCTAAGAAATTGTGTTTATGTAAGAATACCTTCTCATCATTACACTCCATGTAAATATTACATGGGCCAGATCATCTGCGATGGGCCTCCACCCATGACATTCTGGAGCTAGTAGAAGATAATTTATATTTACTCTCTGATTGATGCTTTGTTCTGTCCCCTTCTTTTTAGTTTACGCTCTTCCTGTTCTAAATGATAACAGTTTCTAGATGTTATTCTTTCTTTAGAAAACTAAGATAAAAGCTGTTAATCAATTTGATGAAGGCATCTCAAGTTTTATTAACATTTTCACATGTATCCTTTTAATTGGCTTAATTGAGGCTCTTTTGGCTTTCCATTCCTTACCCAGTTTGTTATTTATACTACTTCTTACTGTATGTGATACATTTAAATTTGAGCTGACTGCATGGCACAGCAATCATAACCCCACAAACACAAATGGTGCTTTTGAAAAACACACCTATGTGTAATACGCTTCTTTAGGAAACCAGTCAAATAAAAAATAAATAAATATCATTGATTGGAATTTATTGTGACAATAATAAATCAAGTTTATCAGGATAAATGATACAATAAATGGCCATCCGTAATTGCAGGCATCTATGCAGCCAGGAACTCCTGTGTGTACCAAAGTACTCTGGAGTCAAACGGGGAGGCTGTCTGCGTTAAAGTTGGAACTGTCGAGCTGAATTTAGTGTTTCAGGTTAAACTTGGTGAACATCGGCATTATAATTTGGATTTCTCTGTATGTCTGTTGAATTAGGCCAAAGGTGTGTGTGCTGGGCTCAAGAGAGCAGTTGTGTATCAACCAGGAAGTAATGCGTCAGGAGAGCAACCACATCAAGGTAAGCTCGACACCGAAGCGCTTACTGCAACACCTGTTGTCTCAAGTAGATTGAATAATTCTGCTACCACTCCAACTAAACATCAAGCTAATAAATTGGGCCATGCTTGCAGTCTAGTTGGTGGTTTAAAATAGGGATGAACTGATTGCAGTTTTCTGGCTGATCACTGATCTTTGAAAAGCCTGACCTGCTGAGTTCGATTTTCAGCCATACAGATTTTTTTGTTTGAAAAGTTGCTAAATATAACGGCAGAGATTCAAAGTTGGCATGAATCCTTGTACTAAGCCAGTTTATACATATGTGAAGATAATTATTTGAAATCTTCTGTTATCCAGGTTCATATGTGCAGAGGGAAGGTGTCCACCAGGTCATGTCAGTTCTACAACAACGTTGACGGTAATGATCAGTTTTTACCAGGGAAGTGACCTTAACTGAGCAAAAACACGAGGAATGCTGTTGTGCTACTAGGAGTCTACTGTTGGTTATAAATATGTGAAATAATTGCTTTGGGCTATTATTAATGAAGCTAGTAATTCAGATCAAAATTAAATCGGGGCACAACAAGAAAATAGTCAAATATTTCAGTCTCAGTTATCTTACCTGCCTGATAAGGTTTAGGTTTTAAACTAATAGATGAAGGCATAAGTCCAGCACTCACCAATTAGCTCTGAATTAATTAACATTAGTTCAGAGTTATCGACAGATTTGGTACATATTCCAAATACACAGAATGTAAAATACAGAATTTTTTTTATCAGAAAGTTATGCTTTATTAATTTTGACTGAAGTAGAAATAAATAATGTTTTTTGGAGTATTGATTCTTAATCTATCAATTACTATATATATCAAGAATTTAATAATTAGGAGTACCACAAAGGCTTCTTAAATGAACATATTTTGGTGTTTAAACAATCTTTTTTAAGTCCAAAACATCATAAATAACAGCATTAATTGTTTACAAGCATTAGAGGTTTATTAAGTAGATATCCCAAGATATGCAGTGTGTCTTTAAAATAAGATTAGCAGTTGTCTAAATTATGATTCTTCCTTTTTCATTGTCTTCCTTTAGAGAAAAGCACAGACAGAGACTTGGTTAACTCTATCCTTGATGTGGAGGACTTGGTCAAATTTGGCAACAAACAAAGGTAACCCTACTACCTCTGACTGTTTATTTACTTGAACGTTGGCTAAAGCATTGACGTGTGATCTGCTGTATCTCTCCAGGGTTTGTCCGTACTACCTCAGTCGTTCTCTAAAGCAGCAAGCTGATGTCATTTTCATGCCATACAACTATCTGCTGGATCCAAAAGTGAGCTAAGTCATGGATGGACGGTTTTGTCTTCGTCTGTGTTGATTTTCATTTCTCTTTATATAGCCAAACACTTTAAATTAAGAAAAGGAGTCATGATTGCAAAAGAAATGACTCATATCTTCCTAACATGGATGTTCTGACTGATAAAGCTCCTTGTTTTCTAACAGGTGTGCTCCTGAAGAGCCTGTTATGTTCTAATGATTCGTAGGTCACAGGTGTGTCTTAGCAAAACCAAAGTTCTCTGAAAAAGTTGCAATGTTGTCCTTTTCTCCACAGAGCCGCAGGGCTCACAATATTGAGCTGAACGGAGCTGTGGTGATTTTTGACGAAGCTCACAATGTGGTAAGATTGATTCCCTGTACTCTAAAAATATTGATTGTCTACATCGGCGGCATGTCACTTATTGTGTGGCCAAACAAAGAATTTGGCTTTGGTTTCAAACACTCACTGTCCAGACAGTAGAAAGAAAACTATACATGATTTCAAAACATGTTTTACAAATAAAAAAAACTGAAAAGTGCGGTGTGCAAAAGTATTAATCACCCCTGAGTCAATACTTTGTGGAGCCACCTTGTTTTGATGATTTTATATGCCTCAGATGAAGCCTTTCTGTTCTCTGCAGGAGAAGACGTGTGAAGAGTCGACGTCCTTTGACCTGACTCCATACGATATCGCTTCTGCCATCACTGCTGTGGACCGGCTGCTGGTGGAGCAGGCTAGAGAAGTCAGCCAAAGAGACTCTGTTACAGAAGACCACAATGTAGAGTCCCTCAGTTCAGGTTAAGTTTCTTGAATAGCTAATTCAATCATTGACTCCTAAAAAGCAAGTAAATTGACCCTTTTCCTTGTAATGCAGTGCTTTTAAAGTCTTGAAGTCATAAATTGGAGTAATTTGCATTGAGAATTTATGAGGACATAAACTGCAGATTTGTACCACTAAAAAAAAGTAACTTTGTTTCATCTCCGTATTTTTTCAGGTTTAAAAATAGATATAAGTACAATTGCTAAAATCAAACGTAAGTATAATTTATGAGCAACACTTTTCTGGTAGTATCTCTCTGATTGTATTTGAAGACCAGGAGATGTTCTGTCTGCTTTGACAGAAATACTGCTGGATTTGGAAACTGCCATTGATTCATATGAAGTTCCAAGTGACAGAGGCATCACAAAACCAGGAATGTAGGTGATTTTAACAGTTTGTGAAATTATTTTGAAAAAAAAAATCCAAATCTTTTGCACATACATACATTTTTATTTTTCAATACAAAAAATAACATTTTCAACCCTTTGTTTTACAAGTTTACAAAACTCAAGTCACAGCTACGCATTCTAGTTTACAAGTACAAAATATACATGAGTGGAATTTGTGCCCACATTCCTGCAGCTTACGGTCAGAGCAGAGAGTTACCCTTAAATATCCATTATTACGGTTTCTTGAATAAGCTAGGATAGTTCTGTGGCCTATGCAAAACAGTGTTAATTACATTTAATACACAAAATCATTCTTAGATATTGAGATTTCACCCAATCAGTTCTGCTTGTTTTGAGCTCATTGAGGAACGTGTTGTAGCGTTAACTCAGTGTTTATATCGGCACCTCAGACACGTGAAAATGGCTGCCAGCAGACACACAGTGGTACAACCCGTTCACCTTTGACTCCGAAGCAGAAGAAGTGGAGCCTCCTGAACAACCTTCAAACTATAACCACTGAAGGATTAAACACCCCGGATCTGAAACGCATTTATGTTGTTATTAATTCAAACTCAGGATTCTGCTCCTGCTTCAGGCCAGTGTGCCATGATGTGAAGCAGAGCAGCTGACATCAGCACCGTAATTCAGCAGAAAGACCCTTTTTTTTGGTTTGTTTTTGTTTTTTAATGTGAAAACATGGCAGACACTAGAACATTATCAAATTCTAAATGTAGACTATCACTTTCAGTCCCGACACTAAATGATGCCTTACCCACAATACATCATTCCTCATTAAAAGTTTGCATTCTTGTTTGTTTGTGCAGCCAACCGTGCAGCATCCTATGACCATTTTTAAAGTGAAATCAACTAAATAAAAATGACATTAGGCCACCAGATGTCTGTTTTTTGACAGACTACACGGGAGCTCATAGGTTGTTTTGGCATCTGTCATGGCGGAGGGGTACAGTTCTGAAGAGTGCCAGAACGATTTATAGGACACAGGTGTGTCTTAATAAAGACACAGGGTCAATTACCGAAAAAAGACTGTTCATTTTTTTGGTTTTGTTTTTTGCTCTTGCACTGTTTTCTCCATATCATAGACAGATCTGACATGTCCCCTTCTTTCTGTATCAGCTTCATCTACGAGCTGCTGGAGAGAGCCCATCTGACCTACAAGACCAAGACAGAGATCCACGACGCTTTGGAGCAGATCATTGGAAGCTTGACTGGACGTCAGTATGACGGCATCTCTTCATATTGCTGCTTTGTCTATTATACATTTTCTACTCCTTTTCATAGGCTTTAATGGAATAATTGTGTTACAATAATGTTATGCATGTGCAGATTTTTTTCTCTAACCAGTCGTTTACATGATGTTTTTCACCAGTGCCAGGAATTTTCCTCAGTACGGCTGGACTGCAGAAACTGGTTGATATGATACAGGTGAGCCACAGGACGAAGTTTGAGGAAAACGCTTCAGGTAGCTGTCGAGATGTCCAGACAAATATGTGGAAATGTAGGAATTTACCTGACTTAGCTATTTTGACTTGGAGGATCCAATGTGTGTTAAGGACTCAGAAAAAATTGTGATTATGGAATTTCCATCTTTAGGATGTAGTTTGTGTTTCTACATTTAATCCAGTCACATCAGTGGAATTAAAACCGTTTGTTGGATGAAAACTAGTAGCTCTTGTAAGAGGATGTCAGGAAACTCTTTTTTTATGCAGAGAAAAATCAAACTTCCTACAAAGTCAGACTTTTTTTTATATACCAGAAGGTTCACTCAGTCCACTGTCAGAAAGTCCTTGATTCTGTGTAGCATTTGATTGACATGTTGTTTTTTGAAGGTCTGTGCTTCTTCCTTACCAGATTGATGATATTTCTGAATTTCACTTATGAAATTGTTGTATTAAACTCAAAAGAGAAGATTTTGAGTTTAAATCTTCTGTTATTTTACAGTAAAATCGTAAGATATCTGAGGTCACATTTAGCCACATATGCTGGTAAAATTAGCTTTAGATGGCTAAAGCAAAATCAGCTTTAGCCATCTAAAGCTAATTTATTCTTCCCGAGTCTGTTGCAGTGGAACAGTGAGTTGTTCTTGTGTTCTGGTCTGTTAGTTGGTGTTCTGTGGGGAACCATCGGATAAGGACAAACAGAAGCAGATGGAGTTCAACTCAGCCCATTTTAAGGTCTGTTCAGTTAATAATAATAACAATAATAATAATAGATTGTTTTTATAGTGCCCTTTATATCAAATTGAGATCTCAAAGAGTGCATTCACACGCTGATGATGAGAAGCTACTGGATTGTAGCTACAGCTGCCCTGGGCAGTCTGGCAGAAGCGAAGCTGCCATTTTGCTCTATCCGCCCTTCTGACCACCAGCAGCAGGCAAAGGTGGTCGATGTTTGTGGCAAGGACACAAACAGTGAGTGGGAGCATGGGTCGAACCAGCTAACCACCGATTTCAGGGAGAACTCCTACCGCTGTCACCCCCTTTTTTTTTGTTCCAGCAAAAAAAAAAACAATAATATTTTTATCTACTGCCTCCTGATCCTGCTTGCACACTAACATACGGTGTGACGGTCTGCTTGGTTCAGGTTCACATCCATCTTGACAACAGCTACCAGAAAAAGAAACAGACCCCTGATTTGTGGTCCGCTCCTTCTACATCTTCAAAGAAACAAGGTATGAATCTCTGGTAAAATGGTTATTTATTTAAAACAATTAGATTTAACTCATGGTTTTTATTCTGTAAAGTTGCATCCGTAGAGTAAAAAAGGATGCTGGAATATACATTTTCCAAACTGTGGTAGGTTCTTCAGCATCTGGTTTCTGTATTTGTTTTATTAATAATTAGAAAATGGTTCTGGGTGCAGAACCTCTTTATAAAATCAGCAGTACAATATACAAATGGAGGACAAATGAAATGTAGGACCAAAACACATCACCTCTGGTAGATGAAGAGCACGTGACCTATTTTTCAGGTGCATAAATATAAACTGATTACCAGATTTTCATCTAAAGTCTAATGGTTAGCATTTCTCTATAATTAACAGCCATCTTATAGATGGCTGTTAATTATAGAGACAGCCATCTCTATAATCTTATAGATGGCTGTTAATTTCCTATGCAAATGACTGGAAATGAAGAAGGAAGCTGCCAAAGAACAACCCGAGAACCACTGATGAAGATCATTTTAAATGATTACAAAAAACATATGTTGTCACTGAAGGCTAATTTTCTTCAGATTGCTATTATTCTGATCTGTGAGTAAATTGATCAGTCGGTTCTCTCTCATGGCAGACAGAGGAGCTCACTCCTCCAACGGTGAGCTCATCCGACTGTTGAATGAGTTAAATGTTTGATCTGCTTCTGTGTGTGTGTGTTGTAGGCAACGTCCTGAGCTACTGGTGCTTCTCCCCTGGCTTCAGCATGCAGGACCTGGTGAATCAAGAGGTTCGCTGTGTTATTCTGACCAGTGGCACCCTCTCACCCCTGACCTCTTTCACCTCTGAGATGAGGATGTAAGGCTCCTCTAATCAGTTTATAATAAGAAATGACAAGGACAAAACAGAGATTGTTTTAGGCCTGGTTGATATTTGGCCCATGCCTGGACACATTAACTAAATCATTCACTTTTTGTTTTCTTAGCTGATTAGAGATCTGATGTTTTTTTGTTTTTTTTAAATTTAATAATTAATTGAATTAACTCTTATTCTGACCTTCTGTATTTGAACAGCTTGTGATGGATTGTGTTGTCAGTATTTTGAACCCGTGTCTTGCTCTGATTCGGTTCTTTTATTTGTTCCAGAAAATTTCCGGTGCTTCTTGAAAATGGCCATGTGATCGAGCGAGACCAGATCTTTGTGAGCGTTATTGATCGAGGTCCAGATGGAGTTCACCTGAGTTCAGCATTCGATCGAAGGTAAATGTTCTCAGCATGAGGAGAATCGTGGCGTCGGTCTTTCTCAGTTTTTCCTCAGATGTTAAATTGTTTTGCACGAAGCCTTCCAAACATCAGCTAAATGAAGGACTTCTTCTAATCTAGATTCATTAAAAATAGAAATGCTTCAGTCAGAAGCTGTGGTTAGAACATAGACATTAGACTGTCACTGTGTGAGTGACTGTCTCTCGTTATTTTATTTTTTATTTTATTTTGTTGGTGTACTTTTTTATTTTTTGTTTTGCGTCATCTTTGATCAATAATTGGATGTGAGTCACTTTTTCTAGTTTGAAAATAACTGCTCTGTCTTGTCAAGTAAATGAACTTTTGGGCCAGTCATGTTTTTGTTGGGTTTTTTTTGTTAGTTTTTAGTCACTGGATCTTCTACGACCCTGCTTTCCATAAAGTTAAAATGAAAGACAGTACATTGCTAATAATAGAAAAATGTTATGTTGTATTCAACATTTACCATTTTAAAGAAATATAAACATTGCCAATCTGCATCAGCTGCTTGTGCTGCATGTTGAACACACACAGGGACAAAATAACATAAAATACAAAAACTAGAGAATTATACAGACAATCTCCATTTAAGTTGGTACACTATATGAACTCACAAAAATATAGATACAAAGTTCTACATCCAAAAATCTGTGTATTCATTAATATGTAAATGTATTGTTTGACAGCTGTGATGGCACCTGTGCAGCAGCTGTGTTGATGTGTTTTTTCTTTGCTAGGTTTAATCCTGATAACATGACTTCTTTAGGAAACACTGTAGGTAAGATCCAGCTTCTTTATTGTTTTTTTTTTTACTTTTTCATTCTTTTCCCTATTGCTGGAAATAAAGACGCAATCAACACTCTTTAGCCACAATACAATCAGCCCTATATCGACGTGTAAAAGGACCTTTTCAGAGCAAACAAAAAAATAAACAGCTGTCTCCAGTTTTAGTTGTTTTCTAACTGCTGCTGTTGGTAGATGAACACTCAATTGGATTTAAATCAGTTGTGATAGTTGATATTATCCAATCACAAGCTGTCGGGTTTTGGAAATAATGAACATTTTCTGTTCCCATATTATTTCATTTCTGAAGCTCCTTCTGGTTTCTTGTTGTTGTCTTTGTTTTCTCCTCAGCCAACCTTAGCCGGGTGGTTCCTCATGGCCTCTTGGTGTTTTTTCCTTCCTTCCCTTTGATGGAGAAAACTCTGGAGTTTTGGAGGGTGAGTCCAAAATCTCCAGGATACCTTTTCAGAAGACATCTATGCAGTTCAAGGAAACTTTTTTCTTTCCCCCTCATCTTGTTTTCTTGTCTTATTTTCTAATGATTTAAAGTTTTGATTTGCTGGACAGAATTTTTACATTTCTGAAAGTAAAGAGCAATACACACTGGGCGCATCAGCCATGTATCAGAGTATATGTTGCTACTGTTTTCTATCAACCAACCCACACCAGGATCATCTGATCAGCAGTCAGTGCTGTAAGGACCCAGCGTTGCTTTTCAAATAGGTTCTAGTCAGAAACAGCAGCTCTGTTTTCTGCTAAGCCTGGTGGTTGGGTGCTAGGGCAGTCATTCATTAAGGGGCCCGTCGTGTTTTTCAGTTAAAAGATGTTTAAAGTTGACAGGAAATTTGAAAATATCACTTGATAATTACACCATGTTCAAGCATAAGGGTGCCCATATGTGCACTTGGCACCAGGACACACTAGGTCGCAGTTCGATGATCGATTTTGTCATTGGATCTGCGGCCATATGTCTTGGACACTCGGGTGAAGAGAGGTGCGGAGCTGTCCACTGACCACTACCTGGTGGTGAGTTGGCTCCGGTGGTGGGGGAGGAAGCCAGTTAGACCTGGCAGGCCCAAACGTGCAGTGAGGGTCTGCTGGGAACGTCTGGCGGTGTTCCCTGTGAGACGGAGCTTCAACTCCCATCTCCGGCAGAACTTTGAACACGTTCCGGGGGATGTGGGGGATATTGAGTCTGAGTGGACCATGTTCCGTACCTCCATTGCTGAGGCGGCTTATCGGAGTTGCGGCCGCAAGGTTGTTGGTGTCTGTCGCGGCAGCAACCCTCGAACCCGCGACTCGACCCCGGATAAGCGGCAGAAAATGGATGGATGGACTTGATAATTATGTGTTATTGAAAGATTGGAGGATTAATACCTAAACACCAACAATAAGTCTTAAAAACTGCAAACATTTTAAAAATACTTAAGGAAATAAGCAATGCTAAGCCTGGCAGGGGCACAAGTGAAGCCTGGTGGCCCGCCAGGCTTGTAAAACACTGGGGGAAATCCTGAACCCCCTTCACTGATGTTCATCGTGATGCAGCCTGTGTGTGTAAAGGTGCCATGTTGCTGCTCGTCTTAAAGCTTTTACTCGGTGTTACGTGTCAAAGCATTTTGCTGAGTTTGGTTTTTCCCTCCAGGCCAACGGACACACGGATCGCATCGAGAACATGAAGCCCATGTTTGTTGAACCCAAAGGGAAGGGAACCTTTAATGAGGTGAGCTGGGTTTTCATTAAATGGAACTGGAAGACACACAGAGGAATGAAGAAGAAAATGGGGCAAAAATCAGGAATTATTTCTTCTTACAGAATAAATTACCTTTTTAAATAACAAAATTAAATATATATTTAGCACATTATCTTGATTGTTGTTTTTTGCCAAATCAAATTTTTGTCAAAGTGCGTCCAACTTCTTTGCATGTTTTTTTGTGGGTTTCTTGGTTTTTCAATAATTAATGTTAAGAACCTCCATATTCAGGGTCTCTGGGATCGTAGTAGTTGGATTGGATTTCTTTGCTGACCTGAGCCTGATTGTGTGTTTAAAGGTTATGGATGGGTATTACAACAAAGTGAATGACCCAGCGTCAAATGGAGGAAGCTTCTTTGCCGTCTGTCGTGGGAAGGTAAGCTCATATAGCAGCGCAAAGTCTTCGTCCTGCTTTTCCTCTGAAGCTTCATGGATGATGGAAGAAATATGCAGCTGATTGTTGTCTCGGTACACCAGACCCTGGTGGTGTGTTGAGAATGATCCTTACAGCTCTCTGTGTTTTGATGATGCATCACGGTTTCTGTTAAATGTTTTAGTTTTAAGAGTTCTGAACTTTTCTGAAGCGAAATAAGTGAATGGAAGAAGCTGAAAGTCTCACTTCTCTACATGTTACTTTTGTAGATGTGTGATTCAGTTGAAATCAGGAAGAACTTGTAAATTTATGTTCACAAAATGTTTAATCTTTGCCATCTTAGTTGTGGGAAGTATTCCTGAGAAATCCATGTTGAAGGTTTTATTGACCAGAAGCAGCTGATGGGTCCTGGAAGCCCAAGCGGCTCGAGTGGTTTCTGTGAGAGGCCATGGAGAAATGGAAGTAGGCAGAAATATTCCTGACTTCTGCAGGGATTTCACTGCTCCTCAACCAACCGTTTAGCAAAAAACTCTTTAATAAACTCCCCAAGTTTAACCTGCAAGTAGACAGGATAATCACTGTGTGAATGACTGACTGTCTCACAGCAGCTCCGTTCCTGTTGTTCTCATTCTAGGCTAGTGAAGGTTTGGATTTTGCAGACACCTTCGGCCGGGGCGTCATCATCACCGGCCTGCCGTTTCCTCCTAAGTTTGACCCTCGGGTCGTCCTGAAGATGCAGTTTTTGGACGAAATGAGCAGAAAAAAATCTCCAGGAATGAGGGTGAGCTTAGACTGGTAGCTGAGCCCCAGGGAGGCCAGCATGATGATGTTCAGTGGTGACATGATGCCTCTTCCTGTCAGTACCTGTCAGGTCAGGAGTGGTACAAACAGCAGGCCTTCAGAGCAGTGAACCAGGCCATCGGGAGAGTTATCCGCCACAAGGAGGACTACGGAGCCATCTTTCTCTGTGATCAAAGGTACATGTCCTGGTTTTTATCCTGGTGATATAAAAAGAGATTTATAAATTAAATGTATTACTATTAGTAGTAGTAGTAGTAGTATTATAATTAGTTACTAGTTCATCGTAGTTTTAAGTTCCTTGGGTATAATTAGGCAACTGGTGATTAGAACAGAGTTTAATCAACAGCTGAATGTTTAATGATGTCAGAAAGTGGTTCTACTATTATTAATCCATAATCAGATGTCATAATTATTTATTTATCATGATTTTTATTTATCAAGTTTTCTTGCACTGTTCTTCAAGCCTCTGTTAAGTTTTTTTTTTTTTATTCTAAATACTTTGGAATGACATTGGAAATTAATTTACATTCAAACATACAAGGTTATTTTAAAATTTATTTAATATCGGTTCATCCAGGGAGTTTGGGAGCAACACATTTTTGGGGCAAAAATGTTTAGTATTTGACTTAGTGAAGAAACAAGACCGGTCGCTAAGAGAGTTGCAGACTTCTGTTTTTGTTTGGATTCTTTCTCATTCAGGAGTTGCATTTATGAACAATTATTTCTCAGGTTCTGGATGCTGTGCAGCTGGAAGGATTTTTGAAAAATTTTGAACAGTGATGTGATGTGATGGGGGTTGTTTACAAATGGGAGCAGCTGATTATTTAGCATCTCAAAAGCTCAATAATAATACA
>NW_015113783.1:37467-63516 GCF_001443285.1 Poecilia latipinna
CCATAACATTATGATTTTTTACAAGTGTATGTACACTTTTGACCACAACTGTACATGAACCCTAGATATTACATGAGTTGACTCCACAATCACTCCTTGATGATATGAGACACGATGACATTTAATTTCATTTTGTGATGAATTACAATTTATTGAACTGAATTGAAAGTTTGTTGATTTTTACATGTAAACCACTCCCACAATAATTTAAGAACTTTAACCACAACTCCTAACACTGGAAATCTCTGTTTCTCTGGTGAAAATGGGAACATACTTGTTTTGTTTTTGTTTTTTTCTCGTCTAGGTTTAAAAGCTCTGATGCCAGAGCTCAGCTTCCATCCTGGGTCAAGCCGTACGTTCGCCTCTACGACAAATTTGGGAACGTTGTCCGTGATGTGTCTCAGTTCTTTCGGGTTGCACAGAAAATAGTACGTTGCATTACTTTGAATGATTTTATCAATGAAAACCGTTTTTCTGATTATGAATTTGACCATTTTGACCTGTAAAGTGCTGATAAAATATTTCTAAGTGAGTTCAGGCATGCTGTACATGTGACTAAAGCTTCAGTTTGGTTTGGTTTGAATGTCCCAGAGGCCTGTTGTGGTGAAGATCCCTACACTAGAAACTCTTCCAACTGAATGCTCATCAAACACTCCCAGTTTTTCCTCTGGCTCTGCCTCTGAAAGTTACCACACCCAGAAAGCAAAGGCCCTGGATGCACACCTTCCCAGCCTCAAGAGAAGAAAACTGGGTCAGTATTGTATTTTAAAAATGCTCTGCCATCAATCTGTCGTCTTTCTGTTCATTATTCTATTCATCTGTCAGCCTGCCCTTCAATACTTTCTGTAAAGGCTGAGTTCATAGTTGAAATTTTAAACCTCAAGAAACATCACATCTTAAAGTAAGGAAGGGTATTCTGTATTATATACCTTTGTGAGCCTTACATTATGTTCTAATCTTATTCTCTCACCATAAGCATACATGGAATGTTTCATGCATGTTTGAGAAATCAAAGTCGCATTTCTTTTAAGTTATGTTTGATTTATACTTTTTATGCAACTGAAGGTGACATAGTAACTTCATTTTGCTATGTGCCCTGAAATAACACATATAAAAACACTAACTTCTAAGGTCCAGTACCTATTTTCACCAGATCTGACCAAATCACCTTCTTCCTCTTTTTTTTTGTTGTGTTCCTTAAATGTCTTCTAGAAAACAGGATGGTTTTCTTCTCATCCTTTCATGTGTGATATCATTAACTTAACAGGAACTACAGACAAAGAACAAAACCTGACATATTTTATGTTAAAATGGCTACTTTGTGTGGCGTGTTTCTGATCAGACGAGCAGAGCAGAGCTAACGGAGTGGCTAAGCTGTGCATCGCCTACGAGAGTGAGGTGCAGCAAAGTCAGAGGAAACCAACCAACCTGCTGGACGCTCTGGAGAGAGGCGACCGGTGCTGGGAGGAAGATGTTGGAGAGGAGAAGGTGGGGCGGCTGGTTACTTCATGATCAACCTGGAGTCACAATGCTGTCATTTCAAATAATTTGTTGGACTTTTTGCTTCTGAAGGCCAGCCGCTTGTCCACCTTGTCCCTCCAATATGACAAGAAGATGGAGGACGAGTTGCGGGGAGGGAAGCGGAAAATCAAGCTGATTCAGGAACAGGTACATGTTACACTGATGATTAAATGCTGCTTTTTCAGACCTCAAGTGTTGAACCCAGGGTTTTCCCCAGAAAACGTGCTAAATCCGGTGGTCGGGGCACCAAGTCTCAAAAACAAAACAAACAAAAAAAACTCAATTAAAATAAAATTTGCACTTCTGTTAAATCAACCAGTGGATCAACCAAGGTCCAAACAAACTGAGCAGCTGCTTGTTTTATTGCTACTGTCCTAACATAAACATGTTTGTATCAGGATCTGATCCTTTCATTTTTATACCTAAAGAAAGCGAGTGTCTCCGAGGATGGGTCAGAGGAGAGTAAGGCCGGCAGGGCCAAACAGTTCCTGGCCGACATGAAGAAGTCTCTGAGCAAGGTGAGCTTCGACCACATCGTCCAGGCTCTGCAGAGCTACAAGAAGACGGACGACCTGAGCGTCCTGCTGACAGAGACGGCTGTTTTGGCTGAAGACCCCAACACTCACAGCCTGTTCCGAGGTGCGTCGTTCTGCCTCGGACTCTGAAGCCAGTAAAAGCACGTCTGCTCTAACCACAACTGCTTCCGCACCGTAGGGTTCTACCAGTTTGTTCGTCCGCATCACAAAAAGACATTTGATGAGAAATGTCAGGAGCTGCTGGGTCAGGGCTGTGGGTTCAAACCGGAGCACTCGCTGTCTAAGGAGGAGAAGAAAGCTGTGATTCTGCAGACCGGTAGGAAACTGAGCCACTTCTCTTTGTGTTACTGATGGAGGCTCTAAAAAAAGTCACAGTGGGAACTTTCTTGGAATTGCTTTGAGTTAAATGCTAACTGCCAACAAGTTCAATCCTTCAGTGCAGGGGTCCCCACACTACGGCCCACGGACCGGATCCGGCCCGCCTCCACATTTGGTCCGGCCCCCTGAACAATACCAGAGAGCATTCAGATTTTTTTTCATTTATTGTATGTTCTGGTTTATATGTGGATTTTTCTTCAACCACCAGGGGGCTCTTTAGCAGGAAGTGTGTCCTGTAAACTGTGGGGCGCATTGCTGCCATCTGTTGGACTTTTAGGGAACTGCTTGACTTTTATGTTATTTAATCAGTTCGGTTGTTTGCTAGCGGTAGAGATGAACACAGTGTCTGTTATGAATGCCCCATTCCAGGTTGAATTCTTCAAAGCAATGCCTGTAAGCAGCAGCTTATACTTCAAAACGAGCCTTTATGTTAACATATGAGAAATTAATATATTATAGTTAAATTCCCTCAATGGAATATATACTAGTCAGTCCCAGTGACCGTTTCACTCATGGGTTTTGCCCATGTGCTTTCTGGGTAAAAATCAATCGAGAACCCCCCCTCCCCTCTCAACAATCTGCGGCCCCCCACCAGAGAAGGGAAAAGTTATTTGGCCCTCACAGGAAAATGTTTGGGGACCACTGCTTCAGTGTGTTTGTGACCAGCAGACATGTGACAAGCTGCTGATGTTGCATCTCCATGTGGTGTTAGTTCAGGTGGGCATATTGACTTAGATGAGGGGTGTCCATAGTGCACCCCACTGGCCATTTATGACCCAACGAATGACTTTGCTCGGCTGATTTGAGCAAATTAGGCCTGCAAACGCGGTTAGTGTTTACCTGGAAGAGCTCTTACTTTGTAGGACAGAAAATTAAATTGTTACCTTTGTAATGCTTTGTATGCAGCTTATTTCAGCAATTCACTGAAATCATTCTCGTGTGGTTTACATGGAAAATATATTTCTTCACAATTAAGTTTTTCCTTAATGATGATGTTTCTGATTATGTGGCCCTTTCTGACAAACAATATATAACTTGAACTAAATTACACGCAGAGAAAAAAAAAACTAAAGATTTTCTAGTTGAGGTGGTTCAGTAACTGGAATTACCACAAAAAATGAGAAAACGATCAACTATCAACATTTAAGCTGGATATTGTAAAACGCTGAATTAGACCGACTTAAACCCGCTTAAGTGCTCACAGTGAGATGGCTGCAGTTAAAATACAACAAGCAAGAAAACATAATTAACAAAAACTGGCAACATAAAATATCATTAAGTTGTGGTGCAAAGCAGTCAGCTAACGCTTCACAACACCAAGAAAATATTACTTGTTCAACTTATCGGAGAACCACTTCAGAACCACCAAGAACGAACTATGCTCATACACTATTGCAACTTGGGAACGTTTTAGTGACTTCCATTCTTTCTGTGGACGTCTAGAGGAAACTCTCCTTGTGATCTCAATGGAGAGGGGAAAAATAGAAATTATAATTAAAAAGTACAAATTTACAGTTATTTCCTAAAAACAGGTTTGTGAAAACTTTGATGCGTTTGTTTTCCAGCTGTAGATCGCCAAGCGGTGGGAACTCTGAGCTCCAGGTCCACATGCGGTCAGCTCGACACGCAGCAGCTCAACAGAGGAGGACGACACCTGAGCCAGCAGGGATTAAGAGCAGCTCCATCTGGTAGGAGATCTTAGGCTAAGGAGGCAACTGGTGTGTTTGGCCATTTTGTCTGTCTGATGGAGTCGTTATAGCTCTGAAAAGCCAGTTTTTTAGCTTTCAACGTTAACACATTAACACATGCGATTAATCAGAAAATTTGAATGTGTTAATATTACCTGATGCAGGTTAAGCAAACTACCTAAAAGCCTCTCTTCCGCGGAGGGTTCTGTAGTTCACAGCAGAACATTATGGACCTTACAGACAGGGAGCAATGAACAACAGGGGAAGGTGATAGTTTTACACAACAGCAGACAGGAACAAAACGTTTTAGTTTTCAACTTGCTCGTTTTGCGTCGCTAGCCCGCATGTGCGCATTTACGTATACGAGCTCGAAATTTTACACACACAAATTACGGTGGTCATTTTGCTGGAGGAGGACAAGGACAAGTGGCTCATGGCACCAGTTCCATAGGAAATGAACGGAGTGGGATATTTCTAAATGAATACGTAAGACAAAATGACTTCCTTTAAGTCTTCCTGAATATTAAAACCTGGAAAACTGAGAATCTTCAGACATGTTTGGTTTGAAACAATAAAACATTTTTGAAAGCGTGCATATAGTGATGGTTTTTGATATGCGCTGTATGGGCAGTTGTCCAGGGCGGCATCAGAAAGGGGTCGGGCCCCAAAAACTATAAAATAAAATACTTCTCATCTGTCTGCTTTCCCCTGAACAAGTTTGCTACTATTTGATTGCATATATAGTGAAGTAAGTTTCTCTTAATTTCTGTTGAGTGCTGGGAGATTACATCACCTGCTTTCTGCTACAAAACAAAACAAAAAAAAAACATAATTATCAGAGAGCTAGTGTGATTAATCTGATTAAATTATTTGATTGACAGCAGTATTTTATATTGAATAGTTCAGTTGGAAGATTAGCTGCAGTGTGGATGAATAAGCTCACTGAGCATTCTTCTGGCCAGGTTCTGACCATAAGAGCGAGATCCACGCTGCCTTCCTGGCCGACGTAAAGCAAGCCCTGGGACCTGAAAAGTCCGCCCAGCTCTTCCAGGCCATCCACGGCTACAAGAAGACGGACGATTACGACAGCCTGGTGACCACCGTGGTGAGCTTATTCACAGAGAGGGATGAGAACTTCCACCTCCTCATCAGTAGGTTCTGCCCGAGTCCTCCACAGATCTCCTGGCTTCTGCATGCTGGAGATTTGACGAAAAGGATATGTGTATTGTGTGTTTTCAAGGGTTCGGTGTGTTTGTTCGCCCTCGCCATAAGAAGCGCTACAAAGAGATGCTGGATGCTCTGATTGGTCAGCCCGTGTCAGCCGCTGACAGTCCTGCTGTGAGCGAGGAGCAGCCCTCTGCAGGTCAGAGTCCATCAGCGATGTTACGCATGTTTCTCTGAGGCATCTCTGACTTTATGTCTGGTTTTCAGTTTGTTGCAGTTCCATGTCATCACAGCTACATACTGGAAATGACATTTCTGTCTAGTGGCTGAAAGTTTTTCACCGTGTTTAGGATTCTGTTTTGTTTTTCAGCTCCTCTCTCACCACCTCTGAAGACTCAAAGCAAGATTTCCAGTTTTTTCTCCAACAGTGAAAGAAAGTCTGATCCTTGACCCTGGACTATTGTTTCAGATCAGCCTGAATAATTGTATTGTACAACAACCTGGACCTGTTTTCCTCTGAGGAAAGCCAATGAAAATTCAAGTTTTCCATGTTTTCTGCTTGATTAAAATGAGGAAACCATCTGTGAACTTCAGTGGACAATGCTGAAACCTGGAGTTTTTTTCAGCAAATGTTTCCCAAATTAGGATCTGCATAAATTCTCTTGGAAGTTGACATGTTGACCACATCGATCAACATGTGATCAATGAACATGTTAGAGTGATGGGGATGAGGCATTTTTCTTCCCTTCAGGTTGTATTTTGGTTTTCACAAATCAGCTGTGTGCTTGCGTGTGTGTGATGGACATGACTTTACATCAGATCAAATCAGGTTACTCCGCCTATCACATTGGTTATTTCTGGGTTTTGAATCATGGATTTCTACAGAAATGTTACACAACAGCAGCTCAGATCCAGTAGAATTTTGTCTGCTTTGAAAACAACAACTAGATGAACTTGCTTGTTTTTACAGATTATGTGGAACTACAAATTTACCTGATGAGAGCCAAACAGAGGTTTCAGTTCTGAAGCCCAGACTTCAGTAATAGCCTTTTTAATATAAATTAATATTTTTTCTTATTTGCATCAGTCATGAAAAGTTCAGGTGAATTTTTTTTTTTATGAATAAAAATAAATGGATTTTCTGCTCATGCTTCTATTATGTTTAAAACTATTTAAATAAATAAAAAATGGGATTTTTCAGTGTGATTATTTCAATGGAACATGAGTGTCATACTCATACACAGTGGGCTGAAACTGTATGAGACATGAAAAAAGTCTCAGGCCAGCCTTCATAAATTGAAAAATGTCTAATTTTTTCCAGATATCTGGCATCTCTTCTGAGATCATAAAGAAGGCAGTCTGCCAGCAGAAGATTCTTGGATTTGTAGTATTAATGTTACGTGTATCAATATAATTACATTCTGAGCCAAATCTGGCTCATGGACCTGAATTTGACAACTGCAATATAAGTAAATTTATTTTAACCCCAGCGGCGTCAGCAAATTGAATTCATACTTTACGTTGTCTTTATATTTTAACTGAAGCTCTATTAGCAGAGTAGTCCTCTCTCCTAACATCCAACTTTGTAGAGACCTATTCCATGGAGCCAAACTCTGAACATGTAAAAGGGATAAGGATGAAGCTGTGCTAAAATAATTAAGTAGGTCACAGATGAAAATTGGCCTATATAACATATCGAATGAATGATTATTGGCATGAAACCTGGTTTTATCCAGTGTCCTCTTCCAGTATTAGAAGCCTCAACTCCTGTCAGGTAGAAACACTGAGTTTTTCTTTATAGTCTGTTACTATGGCTGTATAACTAGACGTGCATTTCTGGAGCGGAAAATTCAGAACTTTTCCATACTTAACGAACTCGGAGCACACTTTCTACAAAAACCAAGATTTTTTTTTCTCTGATGGTCATTGAATGCGGCATACGTCAACAACCTTGAGACCTCGCGAGACTTGTTTTGGCACATCCCGGTACTTCCATCATGGCAGGCAATAAGTTGGTATTGGAAGGCAGAGTGAGTATAAAAAGCTTTCTTTTAGGCCTCAGCGTCGTCCTTATCCCACTCATCCGGACCTGGTTCGGACACCTGGACTGGGTCTTTGATTATCTGACAGAGACTCCAGGGAAAATTGCAATTTGTGTCCACATTGCGGCTATTAACGGCCTTTTGCTTGTCATATACAGAGGACCAGTGTATAAGGTAAGCACATACGATTCTCTACATCCCGTAAATTTGACCAACAGACCATTGCTTGTGCTTAAAATGTTTCCTGCTCTTCAGTCTGTTGCTGGGACGAGCAGAGAGTTTCATTCTCTGTTTCAGCCTGAGAGGAGGATTAGCAAACCCCCAGCTTCAGCTCTGTGCAGATAATCTTATTAGGCGAATCGCGAAGACAGCTGGTGTTACCTAGCTAACCATAGGACTCCGGCACATTAGCAACATATTGTTTTACTTTCACATGTGAAGCTGTACGGAAGCTCAGACGTGCCATTGCTGAAGAACTCAATCGTATTCGTAACTTTGTTGAACTATTCCAGCCACAGAGACTAACCCTCGAGTATGCAGGAATGTTTTTTTTGTTTTGTTATTATATTACTACTTATAAACAGAAATTCAATAGTGGTTCTTTAAAAATGGCGACACATGTTCTTTAGTGCATATTTATTAAATATTTCCCTTCATCATTTTAGGCCATTATATTTGTCTTCTGTTCAAATTCAGCTAAAAAGTACTTTATCCCAAAGGGAAATTAAATGTTGTTGTAACTCGTATTGTACAAGTATCTTCAAAGAGTCATTTTGGACAGTGTTGCTGTGGGCAGGAAGGATCTCCAGTGGCAGTCAGTCTTACAACAAATCTTCAGAAGCCTCTGACTGAAGACTGCTGTTGTATGACGCTCACGCTAACAGCTCAACATCCACAATATTCCTCATGAACATATCCTGGATGATGACATCATAAGATGCTTTGCTAATCCACCTTCTTTTCTTTTGCCACTCCTCTGTAAACGCCATAAACAGTATTATATTGTGTTTATCTAATACTATATAAACAATACTTATGCTATATTACAGTAAACACCATTAGATGGTGTTTATGGAGTTAACAGACTGTCTTTATAGGACATGTTAGCTCCAGCTAATTGTCTCCATGAGAACAGAACGGTCTGATAACAGAGTGTCGTGGCCTGTTGCAGGTTGCTGTGAGAGCCTGCTTTCTGGGAGTTACATTCGGCTGTGGCCTAATCATTAGCTTCTCTGACACCACTTGGACACATTTTGGCTGGTATGTATCAAATATGAACTGCATTGTTTGGTTTTTGTCAATTAAAAAAATGTCTTATAGCGACCTCTATCATCAGGAGGGTCAGACAAGTTGTAACGTGTCAAATGTGTCTTCGTCCAGGTACATGTGCTCCCTTTCGTTCTTCCATTACTCCGAATACCTGGTGACCGCCGTCATCAACCCTCGCAGCCTGTCGCTGGACTCGTTCCTGCTCAACCACAGCCTGGAATACACGCTGGCCGCCGTGTCGTCATGGCTGGAGTTCACCGTGGAGAAGCTCACCGTTCCAGGTGCCGCTTGCTGCAGGTTTCTGCTCTGTGAGCTAACAGCTGTTGGCTTGTGTGTGGCTTTTATTAACAGGATGTTTGGGTTCCCAAAGTAGAATGAGAAGAGCTTGATCTGAGCAGCTGCTTTGAATAACATCACTGGGGCAAATTAATTATAATGTTGTTTTGAGACCATTTTCAATTAATTTGTAGATGATTGCATAATAATGCAAGTTTGCGCTCCCAAAGATAACACACTCTAATTTTGGAAAAGAACACTTTACACTGGAACTGGAAGATATTTTAAACATTCCAAATAAAACGACCAAAAACAATAAATAAAACAAAATAAAAAGGTCACTCCTCCAGTCAGTGAATTAGATGTTGATGTTTTGCCTACATCTTTATTAGATTTTTTCCAAAAACATTTATGTGCTATTTCTCTATCTTGGCCTCTGTCTCCTGCCATAGAGCTGAAGCATCTAACCTGGGTCAGCTTGGTTGGACTGGTCATGGTGCTGTGCGGCGAGGGCCTGCGGAAGGCTGCCATGTTGACGGCCGGCTCCAACTTCAACCACATTGTCCAGAATGAGAAAGCCCAGAGCCACGTTCTGGTCACCAGCGGGGTCTACGCCTACTTCAGACACCCGTCCTATGTGGGCTGGTTCTACTGGAGCATAGGAACTCAGGTGACACGATTCATGCTACTCTTTCCTGTTAATGCAAACTTCACTGTATGACCAACCACTTGAACAGCTTCAGTCAGTTATTTACCAGCTCTTGCTCCTCACTGGTTCTCATCCATCTCTGTCATGTCTTGCAGCTTTAGATGTCTGATCTGTTAATATTCAGGATTTATGAAAAGTTACTAGAACATCTACAGCATTCCAACATAAAGCTTTTGCAGAGACATGACTCCACTTTGACTGGTCTCTTGAGAACCATTTATCTGAGCCCTAAACAGGACTGAGAGCGATGAATGACATTTAGTCTGATTCATTAACATGAGGATGGACACGTTAAGCTTGGAAATGCACTGGTTTAGACACCAGTGTATTTCCACTGTCTTACTACTAGTGATTTTGTCTTGTCAGTTAATATTTGTAATGTTATTGAAAAATCCAAAGTATTCTACAAAAAAAATTACATAAAGTTGGTTTTAACTGTTTCAAAATAAACAGCAACGACTCGGAGTGGAAGGAGAACCGCTGGCGAGGAAACTGGATTAAACTGGTCTGGCAGCAATTCAAAAAAACTAATGAATGATGATCAATATCGCCTGATGAGAAATGCTTATATAGTGATGCATTTCTCATTCATATCGCCCCGCCCTGCCCTCTCTAAGTGTTAGTTTGCTGCCATGTTGTGTTGTTTGCTCACGAGCGTCTGTTGCTGCAGGTCATGCTGTGCAACCCGGTCTGCATCCTGGGCTACACGATAGCCAGCTGGCGCTTCTTCCGGGAGCGAATAGAGGAGGAGGAGCTCTCGCTCATCCACTTCTTTGCCGAGGACTACGTGGAGTACAAGAGGAAGGTCCCCACCGGGCTGCCCTTCATCTCTGGGATCCGGGTCAACTAGTCCCCATAGACCTGGACACCAAGCCCAACAGACTTCAAGCTCCTTAGCAGGTCAGACCTGGTGGCGATGTGTGGTCTGCTGGAGCAGCTGCCACCCCCCCCTCAAGGTGAAGCCCCGGCTGAGAGCCCGCAGCGCCAGCAGCTGCAGAGGCAGAGTGACGGCAGCTGGGCTGCTGTTTTTCTACCAACGTCCAGTATATGAACAGAGAACCTCAGCTGTACACGCATTCTCACTCTCGCCCGTTTCTGTCTGCATGCCGTCACCATGGCGATAGGTTTCCACTCATCTGCCGGCTGCTTTGCCCGGACCCTTCAGCATCACATGTCAGAGTTGACTTCATGTATTAGAGATGTTTCACAGAAAATGAACAATATTGAGAGGTTTTAATGTGGAGGATCACGCTTAAGGCTTTTCCCAATCAGAAGTATGTAAATGGAGGACCTGTTGATGCAGAGTCTAAATCTTCTACTGCTTTTTTTCTACATCTACTGCTTGCTCACTCACCATAAAATCAATGTCCATATTTATTCCTGACCCCACTCTCTAAGGTCGTAAAAAAACGTATTTCTACAAAAGCCATGTTTTCTCATTTGCACTTTCTCATTTTGAGCATCTTGTTCTATCTCTGCAGAAACAATGAAACTTTCTCTCCAGAAAGGAGAACCAGCTCCAGACCCCAACCACAGACGGTCTGTGATTGGTGTCTGGACCTGGTTCCGACAGTCTGGCTGGGAAGAGGAAGAAGATGGTCACCCTCTCCTGTGATCACCTCCTGCTTTTCTTTCATCTCCTGATATTTTCTAGACGGGGAGAGATGAATTAAAATAAGAACTGCCTTTAAGCAGAGATAGAAACGGGACCAGCAGGAGAAAGTTGACCTCCACTTCTGAGACGACTAAATGTAAACGTTTCTGTAGATTTTTACTTTTTTTTTCTCTCTCTCTCTCAATGAGACACGCCGCAATATCACATTACATGTGCTGTTTAGCTGAGCAGGGTGTCCTTTGTTATTTAAAACATTACATAACATAGAACACCTGAACTTTGTTGTTTTTTTTCTCTAAAACTGTAGAGGAGCGTAGCGTGGTGAGCCTCTGGTCTTTTCTGTAATGGGTGAAGCTGTACGTGTGGCAGAGTTGGGTCTGGGGAATCTTCTGGTGCTCAGGGTTTTGCTTTGGTAGTGGCTGCTTTTTCATCCATTTTGCTTTCCAGATGTGTGCTCATCTTGTGGCGTCCCCTCTCATTCGTTAGCATCATTTAGAGTCATGAGGCATGATGACTTGTCGTACTGTTTAATATTTAAGCAATTTTTTTTGGTTGTTTGTTTTAAATCAATGATTTATAACGACTGTAGCACAAACTCGGACGTCCTCTAAGGACTACTAGGTTCTCATGTTGGAAGCGCAATGAGTTCCAAAGTTGTCCCAATAATTCTCACACATTTCCATAAATAGTTTGTGCGTCTGTACAAACCACAAACAGACCAAAGTATTATGCAGAAGATGTTTAGATGTGTGCGTGGCGCGTCGCAGTGGGAAGGAATGTTGCGGTCAGGATGTTGCACTAAAGTCTTGACCTCCACACTTTGTGTTTCATAATAAAGTCTTCCCTTCATGGTTTACAATTCTGAAACAGAGACTATATTAAAGGATGGACGAGGTCACTCTGAGGCGTCAGGCAGTCAGGTATGCAGTGGCGCCCAGACGGGGTCGTGACCCCTGTCGATAAATGCTGCCTCCCAGAGAATCATGTTCAATACATACAAAGGCATATGGGCCATTTTATTTAATCAAGTGTGTTCCAATTCAATAAAGCATATATATATATATATATAGCCATGATTGAAACCAAGTGCATCCCCTTGTCATTCTTTTGAGTTTAATATAGAAATAATTTGGTCTCTAAAGTTCTATCAGTACAATAATTAGTGGGCTAATAATCCAAAATTGAAAGGTTTATATAATTAGAAGTCAAAAATCTCTTCTTACCTTAACTGCTGCTACTAAAACTTCATATCACATTACATGCTTTGAAAGCTCACTGACAGGTTGTTCTGATTACACACCCTATGTTAATCGGTTATCTAATAGTCAAGTGGCAATAACATTCTGTTCCATCAGTCCTCTGGCTTTAATCAAAATGAAACATGTGTCATGAAATACCAACTGAGTACTTAAACATGTCATTTGAAAGGTGTTGAATTCCCCTTATTACATTAAATGTTTCATATTTTTATTGAATTGGAACAAACATTAACGCAATTCAATGAATTGTATACTAGTTAAGGCCCAAACTACCCCTGTTAGCAATGTTTCCAGCACCTGTAGTTTGTCTCAGCTACTGTTTTAGCAGATTGACCTCCAAAACCCATCAGAGTTTGATCATCTGTTTCTGTCAGTCCCTCTGCAGCGCCTCCTCTGACGTCGACTGCAGAGACAACTCATTTCCACCACATTCAACAAGACAAAACTCCAAAACTTTGGTCTAAATTTGAATAACAGCTCAGTAAAGGTCATGTTTTTGTTTATCTTTTAATCTGACACATGTAGCTTCTCCACAAAGTACCTGGTGGGAGATTTCTGGTAAATGATTAAAAGTTGTGGGCACACACACGGATTTTATGCTGCATTTTACCTGCATAGAGAACCTTTATGGCAGGTTTTCCACTTTGACTGAAAACTGTTGACTGCATTTATTCAGCACTGCTTGTATGAAATAAAGTTGAGGTTATTATCTAAACGGCTCTGTTTTTTTGTTTTTTCTCTGATGCTGATATATTAATATTTCTGTCATGGCCAATAACTGATATTTGATATATGTATTTTATTACACTTTAGGCACCTTAAATAAAACAACCACACTGTTGACTTCTCTACTGCTTCAGTCCTGCCCTGCAGCACAATCGCCATCATCACATGACCAAGTAAATATCACATGACCAGCCTCCTCCTCAGCCCCTCTGGAAACAAATGGCGACAAAATGGAAATAAATATCGGTTGTTAATATCGCCTGGTTTTATTCATTAGACACAGTTTTTGGACCAAAGCCAATATGCTCAAAACAAATGACGGCCGATTCCGATGTTATTGCTGATATTTTATGCATCCCTAGAATGCATAAACTATGCATTCTAGGTCTATATAATCTGCTCTTCTTTAGACCAGGTTTTCTAAACATGCACTAAATATAATTCTCTATTTTGAAAGTTAAGGAAGTTTTCTAAAATGTGTTTCTATTTTCAGATTTTAGAAAAAGAATTGTCTAACTTTTACAAAGGAGGAACAAAAGCTACGCAGTAGTCTTTTCTGTTCTTATAGTAAAAAACATACATGGACTATTCAAAAATAAGATGCACATTGTAATACAAGACTTATACTCTTATACGATGGTATCGTAAAGAACAATTGCTAGAACCACCCTTCGTTAAATACATTTCTTATTTGGTTTTCTAAGAGTTGAGATGGAATTAATGCCCTTTAATCGATCACGGATAACAGGATACGATCAGTGACTCGGTATTTTATTTTAAACGCATGCGCACTACTGGCTCTTCCTTTCTGCTAGCTTCTCAGCCATGGCGCCTATTGTAAGTGAAGCGCTCTGTTATTACAGTCTTAATTACAGCTCAATAGTCAGTGGTAGCTTCCGAGAAAATGGCTGTCGTGACAGTGCAACTGTGGTTTAAGGTTTTAGTGTAATAAAATCCGACTAAAGGCCGGTTACGAGGCGGCTTGTTGTTAGTTTGGGTCTGCGGCGGCCTATTAGCTGTTAGCTCGTAAGTCACCACGTTGTTCCCCCAGCTGACGGCTGCGCTTAGCTTCTGCTGAGATTAAATGGCTAACGCGATCAGATGATAAGCTTGGTTTATTACTTTCTTGATAATCCTGTAGCAGCTAAAGCCTGAAACCGAGCTGAACCAAACGGCTAAATCTTTTAGAAACACCCAGAAATCAGCGTTTGGTCCGCCGTTTATAAAACAAAAAATAGCCTCACTTAAACCAGACCAGTGTTTTAGCCCAGTCTTAAAATATTTTTGTGTTTATTGAAAGTATTTTCTTCTATTAGCAGAAGAAGCAGAACACCGGCAAAGGTGGGAAGAAGAAGAAGCAGGTGCTGAAGTTCACTCTGGACTGCACCCATCCTGTTGAAGATGGCATCATGGACGCTGCTAACTTTGTAAGTGCCGCTCTCCTCGGCTCTGCCCCTGCATGGGCTCTGCACTCACATTCTGCTGTTGTTGTTTTCTTGGCTAGTAATAACCATGTTCTGATCGGGGAACAAATGTGATTTCTTGATGAGATGCAAATTAGCGACCACAGCAGCTTCCCTGTTAGGAAGTCTAGGATTGTGCTCTTCTGAGAAATCAGCAGAATGTCCGATTGTCTGCAGATTAACATGCAGAAGATGCTGCACAGCAGCTTGACATGTGGGTCACAACACGGATATCACCGTGTGTGAGTGGAGAGGAGGTCTAAACACAATGACTTTAACGATGCACGTAATCAGATGCTCTCTAAACATTAAGCTGAAGTTGGTTTTCGATTGAGGAAATGGCTATGGGACAATTCTGCCTTGTTTTTCACTACCTTGCACATGCTCAGTCTGCTGTGGTTTAGAAACGACAACATTTAGACTCTTCAAACCCGGACTAGATTATTTTACACTACACGCAGAATGTTTAATACCCAGTTTGAGATTTGTGAAACCTTCATTTGGTTTGTGGAAGGTCAATAAAAGAGCCATGTTGGTGGTGTTGTTTTTTAAGCATCTGGAGTATATTAGTACAGCACAAGCTCAGAAACTACAACATGTAGACTCTTCTAACCTGGACCATGTTATTCTATAATAATAACATATTTCAATCCAAGTTTGTGATACTTGCTTGTTTGTGATACAAGTTGACTTTAACTTCTGTTAAAGTCAACTTGTATTAATTCCACTGCACTAACACGACCCCCTGTGTGACTGGTTTCCAGGAGCAGTTCCTGCAGGAGCGCATCAAGGTGAACGGGAAAGCTGGCAACCTGGGCGGAGGGGTGGTGTCCATCGAGAGGAGCAAGAGCAAGATCACAGTTTCCTCTGAGGTCCCCTTCTCTAAGAGGTGAGGACCACTCAGTGTTTAGCTCCAGGGTACTGTGGATGAAACGTCACCATGGAAACGTATCACCTCTACCTGCTGTCTGGGTGAAAGGGCAGCTGGTATCACCACTGTTTACAACCTTTTTGTGTTGTTTATAGATCTCATACCTTTATATAGAAAAAGATGTGCAAAATTCTTTGCTCTGCTACTTTATAAAACACTTTAAAAGCAACAGCTTTGACAAAGTGTACAGATTGCAAACATCAAGTCTATGGATAGGACAAAAGAAATTAGACAATAAGATCAGTAAAACACTAAAAGGAATACAAATGTGTTTTAAGTGTAAGGGCAGATGGTTCCATGATGTGGGAGCAGCAACTCTACAGGCTCCATCTCTGAGCTTCAGTTCAGCTGATCAGCCGGCCTGAGGCATATGGAGCAGCTCAGAGAGGAAAGACGGGACAAGACCTTGTAAACCTTTAGGAACTCTGAAAAGCACAGGCATTCATGGGTTGGGGTGAGGAGGAGTGGATGCGTCTCCCTCTCTGCAACTCTAATGGTTCAGATCTTACTTGCATGTTAGAGGACTAATTCTGACTTTAGATGCGTAATGTTGCTGTCTGGTCTGTCAGCTCGTTCCTTCAGTACAACATGTGTGATCATGTTTGTAGCTGAATCTGCCCCATCAGCCCAGAAGTCCAGTGTTAGTCTCAGTCTGCCAGGGTTCCTGTTCTCTGACAAAATCTGGACTGTCAGCTCTGCATATGGATGGAAAGTTCTGGGACTTCCAGATTTTAGTCCCTATCCCAGAGTTGTTCCATTAATTCATTCATCCATTTGTCTGTCAATCTGTCTATGCTTTCTACAGGTTCTGCATATCAAACCTGGCTGTTGTAGAAAGTCCAGAAACGTGTGATTTTTGTGTTGACACTTGAACGTTTTCCTAAAAAAGGACGATTTATCTTGGCATTTTGAGTCAGGAAATGTTCAGGAAGCCTTAACATCAGAAGATATTCCATTAATCACACCTGCAGGACAAACAGGAGCACACATTGACTACAGATTCAGACAATGGAAAAGGATGAAAGAATGGTTCATTTTCTCTTGTCCCGTAGTGTGGATAGCAAGTATTTGGACTAAAGAAATTAAATAACCATGAAATGAAAAGCTATGATGTCCTCCCAGGAGTAAAACTGCAGAAAAAGATCTGACACCTTTGCTACTAATCTCCCCCCTCAGTAGCAAGTTTCCGGATGGATCAGTGAAGTGTGTGTGAAGGGGCTTCAAACACTAACACACACGTCTGCAGGCAGCAAGACAGAGACGAAGCTCACTGTCAGGTTTCTCATCTGTTGTCATGTTGAGTTCCTGTGCTTCTGTTAATTTAACTATATTGAAACTGATTTTACGGGTCTGTTTGTGCAGTCATTTCTATGACATTTAGCATCTTTTCAGATTAATTCATTCCATCCTGGTCGTTTTGTTGAAGGAAGATTAGTAACCCTGTTTGCTAAAAGCTCAAGTAATTCATCTAGAATCAACAGTAACAGTCATTAATTTGTGTCTCGTTATCTTAAGTTATTTTCGAGTCTTTAAAGCTCAGCATCAGATTGAATGTTGCTAGGAAGTGTAGTTTGCATTGTTGAAAATTCTCTTTTAAATGCCTGAAATGTGGATGAATTTGGATTACATGCTGTTTATGTTCATAACTTGTACAAGTTGAACTGCTGAAACAATTCTACATTAAAAATGATTAAATGAAGGCCTGGTGCTCAGTGACAAGTCACTGTAGATGTATTCTGAAGATGCCCGTTTTCAAATGGGCGTTTTATTATTGTAGAAATGCCAGGAAATAATAGTCACCCATCTTTATCTCAATAGTACCACAAAATATGCTATTTCCTGTCCACATTTCTCCCTCCGACAGTCACATGTGACCAACCTTTCACTGGAACAGTATTAATGCTCGGACATGTTGCTCATTCATAATTCATGCAATTGGTGGAAGTATTTTGTATTTGAGACCAATTTGTTATTTTGCAGGTACCTGAAGTATCTGACCAAGAAGTACCTTAAGAAGAACAATCTTCGCGACTGGCTGCGCGTTGTCGCCAACACCAAGGAGAGCTACGAGCTCCGCTACTTCCAGATCAATCAGGACGAAGAGGAGGAGGAGGATGAAGATTAAATTGGCATTTTGTAGGTTTAAATAAATTTTGTTTACAGTACAAAACCTTGTCTGTGTTTTCAGTCGATGGAATCCATACGGTACCAGGATAGGTCTGGTATTTTGTCGACCCAGCGTGTGGCGTCGAAGGTGTTGGGCTCGTATTGAGAAACGATTTGCTTCGTTGAGGCTTTAAATTTTACTGAATTGCTAATGTTTGCTGGTGACACATGTAGTGTGCCAGTTTGACACTGTGAAGCTGAATGGAAATTACCTGTACTGCAAAGAGAGAAGAACCAATCCGAATGAGGCAGCTGCTAATTCAATGTTTGGAAGCGTGGGCGACGGCTTCCTTCACTTCCTCTGCTGTCATTGCTTGAAACTACGAGCAGACCACAATTCTAAGACACAGAAAATCATCGTCGTCGTTCACTGCTTCTCTGTCTGCTCATTGGCCCGGTCAAAAATTGACCCGAGAGAATCCAGAGTCGAGGGGAATCAAGTCCAGACTGTCGGAAGAGAGAATATTTCTGGAAAGGAATTGCACAGGAAGGCAGTGGCCAGGCTGAGTTAGAGAAGTTTAACCTTCCTCACAAACCCACACATCATTATACATTTATAGAAGTTACATACAGCAGCTTTAAGTAAAAATGTTTATTGTGCTCGCAGGTGAATTATTCAGCTTTTTTTTTAATTTATTGATTTAATCAAAAAAGCAACATGAGCTCATTTTACATGGACTTTATTTAATCATTGCAATGAAAAAACAAACAATGTAACCAAGAAATCTCATCATAAAAATAGAAAGCAGTACAAACAGAACTCTGCCTGATAAGAACAGATCAGTTCTGGAAGTTCTGGCCTGCTCGTGGATCCGCTTTGAGCGTTGGAATAAACGAAGGCTTGGCGCCGACAGGCTCCGCTTGTGGAGTGAGTATCCTGGATACAAACACTGAAGGAAGAAGATTAAAGGAATGTAACATCAAGTGGAGTGCACCAGCTCAGAACATCAGCTTCCAACTGTTTGCAATCGGAGGCGGCAGCAGCAGCAGCAGACACGGGCTCAAACTGCTAAACAACCGATTCATCGTGGCCTCCATACCCCGAAATGGACGTAGAGAAAAGGCACAGGTATGGAGGATTGGTCTCCGAAACCCCTCAGCAGCTAAGAGCTGCTGTAGCACCAGGAAACATGACATTTTCAAACAAACGACACGAGAAGAAGAAGAACGTTAAAGTGGAAAATCAAATGATACAAGGACAAATGTGGGGCGGGGGGAGGGCATGACTGCAAATCCTGAAGAGCTGGGAGAGACGCTCTGCAGAATCATCGTCTGCCTCATCTCCCAACTCTGGTTTTTAGTGTCCCAATTCGCTTGCAGCCAGTCTGCTGGTAGTTGAGATGTTTTCTGCACGAACTCCTCTGTCCCCACCGGTTACCGGGCCAGGAGCGCCAGCTGGCTGAGGCAGCTGGGTTCCTCCTAGATGGTTCGGGGGTTATACTCAGGCAGCTTCTTCAGCTTCTCCTGTTCCTGCTCAGTGTCTTGCCTGGCGATGACCAAGGAGTGGGAGTAGCCCATCACCACCTGGGGAGACCAACACGTTTCAAACATCTGGGGCTGGAAATCTGAGACCCGAGGAGCCACCGCTCCTACAGGCCCGCTGTTTTCAACAAACTACAAATTTCCACCAGAGGCTTTTAGCCCTGGAGATCAAAAATCACAAAGTTGAACGTACTCCAGGTCATTTTAGGTTTCCCCATTGAAAACACGTTTAAAATATATTTCTTTCATTTTACCTGCTCAGCAAATGAAACATGAAATATTTTAATAAAATAAATGTCCTGGTGTTAAAGTTAGTTTCCTAACTTTTTGGGTGGAATGTTTTCCATATTTGTTGGTCAAGATCATGTTTAGTATATGACCAACAGCAACCAGAATGTGAAAATACATCCACTGATGCATCTGGACACATCATTAACGGCGTTCTTGGAGTCACTGGGAGAACCAGGTCTTTCATAAACCCTCTTCCAGGTGACCCGGTCCACATGGCTAACTAGCTACATTGACTTCACTGCTCTCCTCTCTTAAGCCACAACCACCTCGAGACCCTCTGCTGCTTCAGTGGTGCTAAAGCAGCAGAGTTTTCCATCTTGAGAACCGTCTCAGAAAACTTTCACTGGATTTAGCCACAATGAACGACTGAGCAAAGTCTGAGCTTGGGTAAAAAAAAAAAAAAAAAAAAGTTGCTGGATGTTTTTGGCACATTTTACATGAATTCATAAAACCATGGGTTGTAAAAGAAAACTACTTTTCATTTAAGAAGTTATCCATTTGTCAGTGAAAAGCATACTCCAAAAAATGAAAGAAAAAAAAAAAGAGACATCAGGTCCATCTGCTGGACGGACCTAAACCTGCATGTTGTGTTTCCGTTGGCATAGCCTGTTGAGTCTGTCAGAGTGATTACACTTCATAAAGACATCCAGTCTACACAAAAAGCTGCTACTGTACCTTTCCCAAAGCAGATTTTCTGTTTCCTGTCTTAGCGAGACTCCTGGTCAGGAGGATTTTGTGTTCCAGGACCGTATAAGCAGGGTTATTTATTTCAGATGACCAGTTCTGTCAGTAAACTGGCTCAACATCACAAACCCTCCAAGATGCATGCAGATTCATTCATTCCTTTTTCAAAAGCCTAAAGGCTCCGACATACTTTATACATACGTTCTCATCGACATCGACTCGTGTCTAAAGGTTAGACCTGGACGACTCCATGTGTAGCGTAGTGTTTTGTGCCGAGTTGCGGTCATGTACCTGCTCGACGTAGACGCCATCCAGAGTTTTAACTTCCTGAGCAGTTGTGGAGGATTTGGGCTTGTTGTCTCCGTATCCCTAAAAGTCACAAGGAGAAACGGATCGATTGGATATTCTCCTGACTCGCAGCAACACAGCCAACACCATGACCAGAATTACCAGCTCTCCACATGTGGGCGACGGCCCCCAGCTGATTGTGCTCTCATCTGCTGCAATGATGATGCTGCTTTTCCTGTCAAACACACACAACGCAGTTGGTTTTACGCATCGTTAAACCCCGAAAACCAGGAGCAGGAAGCGCTTGTCGAACCAGCTCACCCGCAGGCCAGGCTCCGGATCTTCCACCCACACAGATCCTGCACAGCTTTGGGGTACATGGTGGATTCTCTGGAGGTGTTGGTCACCCCCCAGAAGAACAGCCCCCCTGCAAAGCAGCAGACGGTCAGTACATGTCATCTACGGCTTGTGTTCTGCTCCTCTCTTACCCATTTCATTGAGGGCGAAGGAGCATTGGTAGCCGGCGTAGATCTGGGCAGCGCCGCGTCCCGGGAAGTCAAACAGCTTGACGAGTCGGGGAACCATCTCGTCTTTCTGCTCTGTGTGGCCCAGACGGCCGTAGCCTCCGAAACCCCAGCTGAACACCCGCTTCTGGGAGTCCAGCACCAGCTGTCCACACACACACACACACACACACATATAACAGTGTCAAGAGTGTTGAAGCAGTCAGCTGAACCAGTAGCGTGGGGAAGGGCTCTCTCTCACCGTGTGGTTGGCTCCACAGGCCACATCCCTCACCACCACGTTGGGCACCGGCATGATCTGACCGTCCTTGGACTTCTCAATGAAGATAGCAACGCGTCGAGGGATGAGCTCACAGTCAAACTCAATGCGCTGGGCTCGGGCGATAAACTTGCCGTCACTGTTGTGGCCTGCAGAGACACAGATCCGTAAGCTTTACTGTCATTTGTCACAGGGAAAGAGAAGTAAAATGGGTAATTTCCTATCTGAGCACAAAGTTATGTGTGCCATTTAAAAAGTTGAATCAAACAGGACAGAATGCGTTCTTGAAGGGTGCAAGACAGACTCGCTTCACCAAAGCAGATAATGGAAAAGTTTTTACCTAACTGTCCGTACTCAGGGCAGCCGAACGAATACAGGTTTCCTTTGCAGTCCACCACCATGCTGAACTCAGCACCGCAGGCCACCTTCACCAGAGGCTGACCATTGTAGGAAATCTGGGAAAAAAGATTAAAACACTGAGTGTGCCAGAATCACTGGGGAACCTGGAAGTCTCAACTGATCTGGGATGGATCAGGAATGATCTGGATGGAAGCCACACTCACCGGTGCCGGGCTGAGAACTGCATCAGTCTGACTGCCTTGGCCGAGCTGACCCAGTTTGTTTTCACCGAAGGAATAAACGGTGCCGTCCTCTGAGGAAACAGCAGGAAACTCTGTATTTTTTCCCATTCATACAGAGAACCGAACACTCCGATCTGTTTGGAGAAACGGTCCAATCGCTGCTGGACCTGAGAGTTTCTGCCCACCTGTAAGTGCCATGGTATGATTGCGTCCGCAGGCTGCAGAAACGATCACCTGATCGGCCAGGCCCTCGATCAGCTTTGGAGCCTCCAAACGTTTGGTGTCCCCGTGACCGAGCTGACCTTTGTCATTACGACCTGAGGAGGAGAGAAGACGGCAGAGGTCAGGAGAGAACGCTGCTGGACGAGACGTTCAGAGAGAGGGAGCGTCATGAAGCTTACCCCAGCTCCAGAGTTTGCCCTCAGTGGTCATGAGGAGACTGTGAGCAGCGCAGGGGCCCGACACCACGCAGCTGACATGGACGTCGTTCAGACAACCGTACCGGTGAGGACCCCACAGGTTCTGGCCCAAGTTACGGAAAGCAGCTGGAAAACACACATAGACCACACAGTAATGATGCTCAGTAATTACAGACACACACCACCTGTTGAACTGTATTCTGTGTCCTTTAAGCAGTTTCTGCAGGTTGCAGCAGCCATGATGAATGCTCCTGATCAAAGACGCTCTGTGCTTGCTGCCATTGTGACAGAACAGCTTTTCTCCCACATGTCCAGCATCTACCAGGGAATGTTTCGCTCTACTAAAAGAACATCTGGGGATTTGCAATTTGGCATAAAATACATATCCCAATATCTGTTGTGATGGGTGAAGTAACAATTTATATCGCAATCTGTTTTTGGCATAAAATTAAAATAGAAAGGGAAAAAAAGCACATGCTAGTTGAGTGGAATGTACTCTACATAGGTTATATGCTACCAATCCAAACACCCATCATGGTGTTTTTTTTTAAAGCAAAATTTGCTGCTGGCTTTTGCTGTGGTTTAAATTATTGATTCAGTATTTTCACTGATGCTTATGTGATATTTTGTGAACTCAAAATGCTGTGGGCCGAATCTTTCTTTATCAGTTGAGGTCCCGTCAGCAGCGGTTCAAACCGTCTGGTAGAAACGTTAAGGTGAAGCAGAGCGAATAGTGAGCAGGACGGTACCGAGGCTTTGAGCTGCGTCACGGCGACAGTCCGGTACCATTACTTCATATCAGATTATCTGACATAAAGACATTCTTTATATCCGTCGGTGGGACTGACTCAGGCTGCCTGTAGCAAACCGGGCATTTAGTCCAGCACTGGGGCATTTAGTCCAGCACTGGGGGCAGAATGATGAAGTTAAAAGTCAGAAGTTTTCTCTGCAGCTGAAGCATTTCTGTGTTTAGGCGAGAGGAGGGTTTTCCCGCTGTTGCGAGGACAATTACAAAAATAAATAGAAACTGGTTTTCTAACTTCAACATCAGATTTTCGTTTTTATTCACAAACAAACAAGTGTACGTTGGGGGGAGAAAAAAAAAACATTCCTGTCCATAATGCGATAGTTAGAGGGCGCAGTTTCGCCCCCCTCCTCACCATGGACCTGGTGTCTGAACAACATGGAGGCAGAGGAACTGAGAATCCTCAGAGTCATTATTAGATGAGGGAAGCAAGACTAATTTATGTTGTCAAATTATTATATTTAGCTACATAATATTGTTGAGGGGCACAAGCAGGCTTCCTGACACACAGATAAAGAATAAATGAATGAATGAATTGTAAAGAAAACTCAAAAATGTACTAGGGGCCTTAAGGGTAAAATTGAAGGGGCTCCAGCTCCCTTTGCCCCTCAACCCCCCTACAGGTGCCTGTTATTGCATTTTAGGCAAGAAAATTTTGATTTTCTAATTTAGAAAATGAACTAAAATATTTATTTACATTTTAATGTATTTTTAATATTGTAGAAAATAGGCTTAAGTGGTTAAATAAAAACATCTGGATAATGTGCCAATTTTTTTTATCCAAATAATTGATTATCAAAATAATCGACTTGTTAACTGCAGCACTAATGTAGACAGGCTGCATGATTTATGACTCTGTGTTGGTATGACCTACAGCCTTGTGTGCGTAGCGTGTGTTTGTAGAGCAGGTGTGCATAATAGATGTGTGTGCTAATTTGTCTCCTGGAATTGGGAAGAAGTTATCACTCGGTATCCATCACCCCCTCACTACCTCCGATGCTGTCCACCCAACATGGAGGTAGGTCTTCACCAGCCCACAAGCAGAGATGCCCCACCCACCACACCTCCCAGGCACACAGGCAACTAGATTTCTCAAGCCCCCGCCAACAGAACCACACAGCACCAAGGGATTATTCAGATACTGATGCTGTATTATTTATCTTTTCTAGAACCGCACAGTTACGCCAAATTAAGAAACAAACACCGAGTCTCAAGTTAAACCCACTGGAGTGCTAACCGGACCCACCACAGTGATCTGAACATTTCAACTAGCAAATTACAGTCCCTATCTTTTAAGAACCAAACTGCAGCAATCGGGATTCACACAAAGCTTCTCTTTCACAGCAAATGTTCAAAAGATACATCACCATCTGTAGATGATCTTTGTCTCTGCTGCTGCTCCCTGCTGACAACCCCCCACCCACCACCACCCCTAACAAAGCAGATTTATCAGCGAGCAGCAGAGAAGAGCAACATGCAGCCTGCCTGAGGCATCGCACAGCCTGCTGGGAGGGCGGCTCGAGGGGGTGGGGGGCTCACTGCGCAGCATGCATGCATATGAATGGACATTACTGTCACAATCAATTAAAAGAATCCTGCTGGCTGTTATCGCACACGCTGCCTGCACACACACCAAACAAAGACGCCCATGTGGTCATCTCCACTCCTTTCACTCCCCGTGGCAGACACAACGCGGAACCCGATCAATCCCCTATTGATCCCGTCCGCTTTCACTGGCCGAGATCAGCGCGCTGCCCTGATGGGTCAGGACAACCTTCTAAACGCAGATATCAACCCGGAGCCCCAAAAAGACTCCGGCAGGCCCCTGAGGCCTCATCACAATGTTTGGGACCGATGTGGCATCGAGAGCGTCGAACACACAGATCTGAGCCGCCAGGCTCTGAACAGTCAGTGAGACTGGAGTCAGCCGTCTCTACTCAATCAGCAACGAACATGTTTAATGAACCGAACAGATGAACACACCTCCGATGCCTCAACCCAGGAGGAGAACAAGACGCCTCAGGTAGGAGCCGTTTCTTAGCAAAAAAAAAAAAAAAAAAGAAAGGCACATTCCTCTGTGGGGCAGGGTTCTGTCCACACCAACCGCAGTCGAACACAACAACCAAGCCGAGGAAAATACCGGCTTTGTGTTTGTGACAAGGAATCCGGCATGAAAATCTGACGGTTGTCAGAGTCACAGAGGAAATGCTGTTAGCAGTGAGTCCTGAGGGTTGGTTTGTGAAGTTAACACTCTACCTTGCTGTTTGGGAACCTCCTTTCTTCCAATCAAATCCCAGTTGGTTGCCCCAAAGATGAGAAGTTGACCTCTGACCTTTGGTAGCTCCAGTTTCTGCAGAAAGCAAACAATATTAGCTGGAGGGAAAAAATGCAAACTAGCTCAAAAGACCACAACTTTTGTTGTTTCATCACAGGAAAGTTAATAATTGAAAGGGACAAGTTGGATTTAGCAGCTTCACTTGAGCAAAGACGTGCGGAGCATTTTCTACTGTTGGACGCCGTTTAAATTCACGGACCAGGATTAGATCCTGTCACATGAAAAGGATCCCAATGACCAAAACAATCATCATCATCAGGTATAGTTAAAGTATTTTCTTCAACTGGACTCACAGATAAAAGCAAAGCCAGCTACCAGATTGGGGGGGGAAAGTTTGAATCCAACTCACTATTTTCTCCTTGACGTCGTCCGCCACAGTGACAGGCTGGAGCCCGGACTTGGCTGCAGGTTTGCCAGGTTTCTTGTTGTTCTCCTGCTCAAAGTCGAACTCGTCGTCACTGCTGAAGTCTCTGTCTTTCCTCTTCCCTGTCGCCCTCTTCCTCTTCATCCCTCCGTTCCCTGATACGTCAGTCACCTTCTTACGGGGCATCTTTTTGCAGTGGGAATGTAGCTGTTCGTAGTTAGAAAGAAGCGAGAAGCATTCAGACCAAGGAAAGGCTTCTTGGACAGTTCAGAGA
>NW_015113783.1:66768-67223 GCF_001443285.1 Poecilia latipinna
AGCGGTGCAGAAGCGAAAGGAGCGGGGTGTGCCTCAAGGTGACCGGGCAAGCGGTCTCTCAACTGCAGAAGACTGGAGCCAAACAGAAAAACTGTGGTTTTTAAAAAACTTGTAAAGAAAAGGAAACGACATCAAAAACTGCTCCAAACACGTCTTGCATTATAATACTAGTACATTTCAAAATAAGATTAACTTTGAAGCAAGACAAGATACATTCCTTCTCATTCCTAATTAACGTTAAAACTTTCCACTAGAGATGTGAGGATCAGGTTTTTTCCTGCCGATTCCGATTACCCATGAGGGCAGATCACAGCCGATCACAGATACCGATCACATAATTATTATTTTAATCATAAGCACTACCATTTACATTATGTGGAATAAGGAACCATGAATTCACCTTAATTTAGATATAAAACTTGTTTTTAATAACTTTTTCCAAGAAGAAAACTAAA